>NC_079226.1:4893379-4957078 GCF_029633865.1 Lampris incognitus
CCTAATAAAAAAGAGTGATGGCTATGTTCTTGTGGGATGAACCACCTCCCTCAGGCATGATGCACAGGTGCCACGAGGGGAGCTGTTGCTGCATAACTCATCAAAAGTTAAGAGGGTCATCCTGAAGTGTTGGCTCAACAGGACCACTGTTAGATCATGGCGGACAATGACCTCCCATAAACCCCCGACACGCGGCCCCCGCCAGGTATCAGGGGTTTGCCTTTCTGTCATTGCATGCATCACATGCCCTCGTCGCCTTCGATTAAACACTTCCACGGCCACTGCGGTGCATGTAACCCGAATCCCCATGCCAACCCTTACCCGGTCTGGGAGTCTAATGCAAGAGGAGAAAACCTGGTTTTAATCACATGCCATCCCTCAATGGAAACACAGACCACTCACAACTGTGTTTTGTCGACTTTTAACAAATTCCTTCCATTTTGCGCAAAACTGCAATGAAAACCTGCCCAGCAACAGTCCTCTAAATGTGCATGTGACCAGTTCACCTTGGTGTTAAGAAATGCCATGGCAGCATTAACCTTTTTTTTTTTTTTTTTAAGATTTTTTTTGTAGGCATTTTCTGGCGTTACTGGACAGTGATAGCAGAGACAGTAGAAACATGGGAGAAAGAGGGGAGGACATGCAGCAAAGGGCCCGGGCCGAATTCCAACCCGGGTCACCGCAGTAAGGTACCACTCTACCAGGTGAACCACCGGGATGCCCCCACTGCATTTCTGACATAGTTACATGAGCCTGCCTTGTCCGTCTGTCTGCCTCCATAACAAACAGGGTGTCCGGGTAGCGTGGCGGTCTATCGCCGGTTCGAATCCCCGTGTTACCTCCAGCTTGGTCGGGCGTCCCTACAGACACAATTGGCCATGTCTGCGGGTGGGAAGCCAGATGTGGGTATGTGCCCCGGTCGCTGCACTAGCGCCTCCTCTGGTCAGTCGGGGCGTCTGTTCGGGGGGAGGGGGAACTGGGGGGAATAGCGTGATCCTCCCACGCGCTACGTCCCCCCTGGTGAAACTCCTCACTGTCAGGTGAAAAGAAGCGGCTGGCGACTCCACATGTATCAGAGGAGGCATGTGGTAGTCTGCAGCCCTCCCTGGATCAGCAGAGGGGGTGGAGCAGCAACCAGGGCGGCTTGGAAAAGTGGGGTAATTGGCTGGGTACAATTGGGGAGAAAAATGGGGGGAATGGGGGAACCCCCCCCCCCAAAAAAGTAGAATAACAAAAGTATTCTATAATTCTGTGTATGTGTTGCAGGGTAACCACTCAAATCACTTCTCAGTGTGTGTGTGTGTGTGTGTGTGTGTGTGTGTGTGTGTGTGTGTGTGTGTGTGGAGGGTCCATGCATAAGTGACAGAGATACCAAGACAAAGAGAGACATTAGAAGTGATTGTGAGCGAGTTGGGCTGCATGTGTGAGGGAAAGGTTGCCACAGAGAAGTGTGTGTGTGTGAGAGAGAGACAGACACAGAGAGAGAGAGAGAGAGAGAGAGAGAGAGAGAGAGAGAGAGAGAGAGAGAGAGAGAGAGACACAGAGAGAGACAGAGAGAGAGAGAGAGAGAGAGACAGAGAGAGAGAGAGAGAGACAGAGAGAGAGAGACAGAGAGACAGAGAGAGAGAGAGAGAGAGAGAGAGAGAGAGAGACAGAGAGAGAGACAGACACAGAGAGAGAGAGAGAGAGACAGAGAGAGAGAGAGAGAGAGAGAGAGAGAGAGAGAGACAGAGAGAGAGAGAGACAGAGAGAGAGAGAGACAGAGAGAGAGAGAGACAGAGAGAGAGAGAGAGAGAGAGAGAGAGAGAGAGAGAGAGAGAGAGAGAGACAGAGAGAGAGAGAGAGAGAGAGAGAGACAGAGAGAGAGAGAGAGACAGAGAGAGAGAGAGAGAGAGAGAGAGAGAGAGAGAGAGAGAGAGAGAGAGAGAGAGAGAGAGAGACAGAGAGAGAGAGAGACAGAGAGAGAGACAGAGAGAGAGAGAGACAGAGAGAGAGAGAGACAGAGAGAGAGAGAGAGAGAGAGAGAGAGAGAGAGAGAGAGACAGAGAGAGAGAGAGAGAGAGAGAGAGAGAGAGAGAGAGAGAGAGAGAGAGAGAGAGCGATGGAATCCCTCTTTCACACAAAGCAAACATCAATTGAAGTGATTTAAATGGACTTGAGAAGGGGGTGACACAGCCAGGGAGAGAGAGGAAGTCACAGAGGAGGAGAGCAACATGAAAATGCTGAGAAATGATGAGATGATGACCTGGGGGGGGGGGGGCGAGTTCTCTGCACTGACGTAAAAAAGGATGAGAGAGAGAGAGAGAGAGAGAGAGAGAGAGTGCAATGTGGAGAGAGCCAGGAGAGCGAGCGAGCCCATTGGCTGGTCTATTTTTAGCCTCCGCTGGCGGTCCGCATCACAGCCGGCTTGCTCCACCAACACACAGAGAAAGAGAGAGAACGAAAAGCAGACCAACAAACTCTTCCTCCACACGCCTGACATTGAACCCGTGCTGTATTAGTGTTTCTGAGGACAATCTGATTGACAGGTGTCGGTCCGGTTTCATAATGATACCTGATATCTAAGGAACTTTGATTGATGGATGGAATGACATCAGCAATTGGTCATATCCCTTCAGTCTACTCCTCCAGTCACATCCCTCTATCTCGCCCTGTGTGTGTGTGTGTGTGTGTGTGTGTGTGTGTGTGTGTGTGTGCGTGTGTGTGTGTGTGTGTGTGGTGAAAGTCAGTGGCGAGTGGAAGGAACGAAGAAGCCAAGAAATGGAAGTGACAGAAGAGGGAAGAGGCGGTGGGAGGGAGGAGGAAAGGAGAGGAAAAGAGGGAGCAGGAGAGATGAAGAGGGAGGAGGAGGAGGAGGGGAGAGGAGCTGAGTCAGGTTTGCTGTCACAGAAGTAGGAAAACTTCCTCCGAACTGAGACGTTTTCTCCTGAAGCCAGCATGTCTTCATATTGGCAGTAATGTGCAGTGTGTTCTTTACAGCGTCACGGTTAAGTCGTGAGTTGGAGTACCAGGGACAGAACTGAGGTTCCCCTGATCCCAGTGAAGAAGATCCTGCAGGCTCACATGTCTATAATACAGCACATACCAGCACACGTGTCCTGTCTCACACAAGCAGAGGCGTAAAAACCAGGAGAAAACCAGAATCAGGAATCAGGAACACTTTTGTCATTTCACTTCATGCACTTGTGTAGATGAAATGAAACAAAATGCCGTTTCCCCTGCCCACAGCAGTGCAACACACAGACAAACACACATCCAACAACTACAAGAACACACATACCCAAACTAACACACACATCCAAACTAAACACAAAAAAAAAATCACTGTCCAAGGGAACAAACGCCAGCCAGGACGACTGTCAGAACCGCCGGTCTGCACGGGCTAGCAGTTAGCTTAGCCCACCCCGCCTCCGCATCCCGTCAGACCGCCCTCGGTGTTTCCACCTCAGGTGCAGCTCCAGGCAGGGGCCGCGGTCCCCAGGCTCAACAGACAAAGCAGACCCGGCTCTCCCAGCCGATGCAGCACCAGCTCTCCCAGCTGGACACCCTCGACACTCCTCCCCACACTCCTCACAACGACATCAACAACACCACAGTCAACGCCAGGTGAGGCCGCCACCGGACCGCCCTCGGTGTTATCAGAACTGCCGTTCTGCACGGGCTAGCAGTTAGCTTAGCCTGGCCTGCTGTCCAAGCCGTCAAACGACGACAAAACTCAAGACACAGACGTGGACAAAGACACTGCATGGACGGTGCTGGGTGAGGCTGCCGCAAACGCGAATTCGCACAGCCATCATCCCACACCGGAAATGGATATAAAATCATAGAGATCATATAAATCATAGCCAGATATATAGAAAGATCACTACCAAGCTCCCTGGTTAACATAAAAGCATGGTGACTAATTAAACACAGCCAGCTTTTAATGATGGGAATTATCACACCCAATTAAGAACACAACATGTAAGTTTATCTACTGAAACAAACAATTAAATGAGAACAACACATCCACAGCAATGGTATAAATATGATAAAGTATTGCTTTTCCCCAGAAATATTATGCTACCCATTGATATTTCTTTATGCCTTTGCAGCCAATTAAATTTCTTAGTTTAGATGGATGCAAATTTAATTGCCTGCTAAGGCATCCATTCCCATATGGAGCCCGCTGTTTGAATTCAGACCAAAACACAGCAGATTTTGTAGGGCTATCACATTTATAAATAAAAGTAGGTGGTAGAGATATTTTGGGGGGGGGGGTCAATATTTTAATTACAATATTTATACAATTCCTTTGGATGTGTTATATTTGCTTGTTTTAGTATATAAACCTACATAGCGGCATGGTTCAGGGGGTAGAACGGGTCTTGTAGTCATCAGATGGTCGCTGGTTCCATCCCCTGGCTCCTCCAGAGAGCATGCCGAAGTGTCCTTGAGCAAGATATGGAACCTCTAACTGCTCCTGATGAGCAGGTTGGTGCCTTGCATGGCAGCCTCCACCATCAGTGTATGAATGTGTGTGAGAAAGGGTGAATGTGAGGCATACACTGTAAAGCACTGTGAGTGGTCGTAGACTAGGAAGCGCTGTATAAACGCAGCCCATTTACCATTTTACATACTGTACCTTTAAATCATATTGTGTGATTCACATCACATCCACACAGTTCAGTCCCTGGACGCTTCACAGATCTTGCATTTTAATCAGTCCTCTGAGACACGATGGGTGGGACAAGCACGCATTGAGACATCACGACAACCCAGCAATCAACCGGTCAGAAGCTCCATTACATCAAGTTTATCTGTATCACGCTAGAGCTGTCGACACGTAAGCCATCTGATTTGCGCTCACCATTTGGTTGGACACAGAGCAGCTAAGCGTGACAGCTAAACATGAGCTGAAAGAGCATAGCAGCCTAAATCACCATAGTTAGCTTTGCTGTTAACAGAATAGGAAACCAATTTTGGTTGCTCTGTCTGATGGCTGACATGGTGCCATACTCGAGGTCATAATAAGAATGTTAAATAGCTTGGAAAACTATTAGACGGTTAGCATTAGTCTCTCCTCCATTTTTAACTTAGAGCTATTTTGTTCAAGCTAACTGTATTCAGATTGAATGTACTTTGAAAGGTCAAGGGCAGAAAGGATCAAAGTTCACTGTATTTGTGTAGTCCATTATCACAAATTACAAATTTGCCCCAGTGGGCTTTAAAGCAATACAACATCCTGTCCTTAGACCCTGGATAAGAAGCAACTCCCTAAAAAAAAACCAACCTTGGGGTGTCTGAATAGCATAGCGGTCTATTCCGTTGCCTAACAACACGGGAATCTTTGGTTCGAATTGGCCGTGTCTGTGGGTAGGAAGCTGGATGTGGGTATGTGTCCTGGTCGCTGCACTAGCGCCTCCTCTGGTCGGTCGGGGTGCCTGTTCAGGTGGAAGGGGGAACTGGGGGGGAACAGCATGATCCTCCCACACGCTATGTCCCCCTGGTGAAAATCCTCACCTTCAGGTGAAAAGAAGCGGCTGGCGACCCCACATGTATCGGAGGAAGCATGTAGTAGTCTGCAGCCCTCCCCGGATCAACAGAGGGGGTGGTAATTATTAAATTAACATTGTAGGTCTCAGGAAAGGCCAGAGGTCTTTAAAACGTTTTGCTGGTAAGGGGTCAAGTAGGCAAGTAGTTGGTTTAGAAGCTGACACGAACTTAGGCGAAGTATCGAGAGAGAGTCTCAAAAGCTGTAATAACAGGAACTATCAGTGACTCATTGTATAGATATGAATTTAGCAAGACAGGATCTGCAGGAGTAGCTGGAGTTGAAGAACTAATTTTGTTTATGAGCTCATCAGTCTTATCGCAGACAAAGTCTAGAAACTCATGGGCTGTGAATGGTGAGCAGCTAATAGACGGCTGCTTTTTAGTAAGCTTAGATATAGTGTCAAAGAGAAATCTGGGGTTATGTTTATTAATATATATTAAGTGAGAGAGATACACTGTTTTTGCAGCAGATAAAGCACGCTTGTATTTCAATAAACACTCATGCCACGACAGGTAATAAAACTTCCAAATTTGATTTTTGCCATTTACATTCCAGTCTCCTGCAGGACCACTTAAGAGCACGTGTCTCATCATTAAACCAGAGTGAAGGCCTCTTTAGTCACCTAGCTCTGGCAGTGAGATGTGCAACTGAATCGAGGAGACTAGAGAGGGCCATATTTAAGTCACTAGGGAAATTTTCAACAGTCAGTTACCACAGCGAAAGGAGCAAAGACTTCAGGCAGCTGCTGGCCAAATGCAGCTACAGTGGAGGGACCAATGTGGCGAGTGGCATCTACATCGGTGCTGACATTAACTGGACAGGCCAATAACACTTCACATTTGATGAAGAAAAGATCTGACACAGCAGATGTGGTTGGCAAGACATTCAGATCAGAAACAGCTATCCCTTTAGACAAAACCAAATCAAGGGTGTTACCACTGCAATGAGTCGACTCTTGAACAAACCGAGCGAACCAAAAAGTATCAACTAGTGCCTCATCTTAAATGCTTTAGACATGATCAATGGCTAATCCAAATACACCTCAGAGAGGAACAGATGGGTCTTCTATTAGGCTGGTGAGTTGGAATGTCCGTGGATCTGGGGGGCCAGTAAAGCCATCCAGAGTGTTTTCACACTTTAAGGGGCTTAACACTGGCATCGCATCGCTTTCCTTCAAGAGACTCATCTGTGTGTAAGTGATCATAACAGAATGCGTAAACCTTGGATTGGGCAAATATTCCATTCAGCTCTAACAGCAAATCCAGGGGCGCTGCTATTTTGATCAACAAACATGGCCAGTTCTCCCCCACACAGATTATTTCTGAACCCGGAGGGTGTTATATCATAGTAAGTGGTACATTACATCAGACTTCAGTGGTGTTGGTCAGCGTTTATGCCCCGAACTGGGACAACCCACATTTTATGACCTCCCTTTTTTCCAATATTCCAAATTTGGATACCCACCGTCTTATTTTAGGGGGGGGCATGAATTTAGTGATAGACCCTAAACTTGACCGCTCACACCCTAGAACACTCGCACCCTCCGCCATGTCAAAGACACTATCATCCCTCATGAGTCAGTTGGGCTGCATAGATCCCTGGTGTTTTTTTCACCAGGTCACAAAGGAATTCTCCTATTTCTCTGAGGTACACCAAGCTTATTCTCATATTGACTATTTTCGTGTAGACAGGGCTCTTCTCTCTGCTGTGAAATCTACTGAGTATTCTGCTATTATTATTTCTGATCACGCGCCACTTATTTTGGATTTAGCACTCACGCCCGACACTAACAGCCAATGGAGATTAAATACAGGACTACTAATCAGTGCCTTCCTTGAGGTTAATAAGACTGAGTTAACTTCGCCCTCTTTATTACGGGAAACTTTAAAAGCAGTAACAAGGGGAGAAATTATCTCGTACAGCATACATCTAGCCAGGAAAAATAAACGAAAACATCAGGAGCTAATTGATGCAATTCTCAACATAGAGTATTCCAACTCTCCCAGTCCAGACCTGTATATCAAAAGGGTTAAACTGCCATCTGAATTTGACTTCCTCTACATGAGCAAAGCAGAATAATTCTTGAGACGTACTAAAGGGACATATTATGAATGTGGCGACAAGGCTAGCCACCTTTTACCTCTCTTACGTAAACATCAGTCAGCCTCCTACTTCATATCTCAAGTCTATGACTCCTCCCACTCCCTAACTGCCGATCCAACTGAAATAAACTCTGTCTTCACCTCTTTTTACTCCCATCTCTATAAATCGGAACCCCCTTCAAACGACACTATAATGGATGATTTTTCGATAGTTTAGATTTCCCTACTATAGATGCCAATAATAAGAGGGATCTGGACAATCCTATACAGCTACAGGAAATAGTCACTTGTCTTGGATTAGTGCAAAATAAGAAAGCACCAGGTCCAGACGGATTTTCAGTTGACTTTTACAAGAAGTTTTCCCACCTTATTGCCCCTTTATTATTAGACATGTTCAATGATTTGATGGAAAGAGGATTTCTCCCCCCTACCTTAAACCAAGCTTCAATTTCCCTTATTCTTAAGAAAGACAAGAACCCTGAAGAATGAAGAATGTGGCAGCTGGAGACCAATCGGTTTGTTCAATTCAGGTGTAAAGCTTCTAGCCAAGGTTTTGGCATGCCGGTTGGATCCTTGCTTGGCAGACATAATTTCTGAAGATCAAACAGGGTTGGTTAGAGGTCGGCAACTTTCTTCTAACATTAGAAGACTTTTAAATATTGTGCTTTCTCCTGGTGCTTCTCAATCTGCTGAAATGGTTATATCATTGGATGCGGGGAAGGCCTTTGATCGGGCTGAGTGCGCTTACTTGTTTTCTGTTCTGGAGAAATTTGGTTTTGGGTCTAAATTTATTTCTTGGATACAACTTTTATACTCTGCCCCTACTGGTTACGTGACGACTAACTCTCAAAGGTCTGACTACTTCCCTCTAACAAGAGGTACCCGCCAAGGTTGCCAATCTCTCCCCTGCTTTTTGCAATAGCTATAGAACCTCTCTCCATTGCTCTCAAATCCTCCCCACTCTTAACTGGTATTTGCAGAGCTGGACTGGAACATCGCGTTTCTCACTATGCTGATGACCTTTTGCTCCGTGTCACAGAACCGGCTAACTATATAGATGATATTTTACAAATCTTGACGACCTTTGGATCGTTTTTAGGCTACAAGTTAAACTTTAGCAAAAGCGAGTGTTTCCCTATTAATGAGGTGGCAAAGCAAATCTCACCAGGTACCCTACCATTCCGACTGGCCCACACCACTTTCCGTTATCTGTGTGTCAACATTGCTCACTCCCTCCCCTCTCTCCATAAACATAACTTCATGAAGTTGGTTTTGGAAATTAAATCTGATTTGAAGCGCTGGGATTCACTCCCTCTCTCTCTGATGGGCAGAATCAACTCTATTAAAATGAACATTCTGCCCAGACTCTTGTTTCTTTTCCAGTCCCTTCCGATATTTTTGCCAAAATTATTTATTTGAATGTTAGATAAAACAATTGCACAGTTTATTTGGGCTGGCAGGAGTCCGAAGGCTCCTAGATCGGTGTTGCAGAGGGGTAAACGGGACGGGGGCCTTGCCTTGACTAACCTTTTATTTTACTATTGGGCGGCCAACCTTCAAAAAATTCACACCTGGTGTAACTCTCCCAACCCCGATTGGTGCATAATGGAGGATAACTCCTCCCGTCCTTCATGTCTGAGGGCTTTAGTCTGTGCCCCTCTGGCTTCTTGCCGTCCTAAATACATTAGAAATCCAATTGTACCCTCTACTTTGAAAATTTGGAAACAATTTAGGCAACATTTCAAACTTTCTGCCCCCACCCCATGCAGCCCCATTTGTAATAACCACTTGTTTCCTCCCTCTAATTTAGATACAGCTTTCAGTCTGTGGAGAGAGGGAGGCCTGGCCCATTTCTCAGATTTATATATAAAGGGCTCATTCAACACTTTTAACGATCTCTGTTTAAAGTACAATTTACCTCAATCTCACTTGTTCCGGTATCTTCAAGCTCGTAATTACGCTTGCACACATTTCACATCTTTCCCTCAGCTTCCAGTAGGCTCTCTTGTCTCTAAGGTACTTTCTCTCCCCAGGGCACGTGGCAGGATCTCAATTTTATATGACCTTATACCATCCTCGGATTTGACTTCTCTAGCAGGGGTTAGGGTTAGTTGGGAAGAGGAGCTAGAACGTAATGTGTCAGATGAATGGTGGGACAGGGCACTAGCCAGGGTCAACTCTACATCCTCATGTTCCTGTTTAATTCAGTTTAAGGTTTTGCATAGGGTTCATTTTACAAAAGCTAAGCTTTAAAGGCCGTTTCCAGGCGTGAGTGATATCTTCGATAGATGTGTCCCATCACCAGTGGATCATAGTCATGTTTTCCCTCTGTCCAAAATTAGTCGAGTTCTGGTCCCTTTTCTTTAAGATGATAGCAGAAGCCCTCAAAATTACATGAGATCCCTGCCCCTTGATAGCCATATTTGGGGTACCCCCTATGCCGACCAGTCTTACCAAGGAAAATTCTGATGTTGTTGCCTTTGCCTCATTCATTGCCTGTAGACGCATTCTGTTACAGTGGAAAAGCCCAAATCCATTCCACTACCTCCTGGTTAAAGGATTTAATGTCATCTCTCCCATTAGAGAAGGTGAAGTATTCTTTAAGAGGCTCAACTGCTAAGTTCTACAAAAAATGGCAGCCTATTATCTCATATGCAAATTCTCTTACCTCTCTGTACCCCAACTGATTATCAATGAATCCATTCCTTGGGGTGGGTATCCCAAGCATCCTTTTTATTGAACTGACCTCCCTACTTTATTTTACTTCATTTTATCAACTCCCCTGTATGTGTGTGTGTGTATGTGTGTGTGTACGCATGTCTTATTTACGTATTCAGTTCTCTACGGGCACTATTTTTTTCCTTTAAGAATTTGGGATTGGGTGGGGGGTTGGAACAAGGTGTTGTTGTAATTCTCTGTTCTAACACACCAAAAAAAAAAAAGAAAAAAAAGGGAAATGTTGTGAGACACTGATTTGTTCTGTGTGTCTAACATGTATATAACACTGGTTTCCAATTAAAAAACAAAAAGCTGAGCTAGTGCTAACAATAGCAGGTCTGCTGTCAGGCCCGGGGCTAAGGCTATCTGGAGTGCCCGCCACATCTAACATAATCCTAGCTGAAAGAAGCTGCTCTAACTCATGGACACGTCTCTCTAGCAGAGACAACTGCAGAACAGTCACCACACTCCATCGTCTTAACGACACTGCGTTGACTGCAAATGCAACAGAGCTAACTGCTAAGCTAGGCTAAGCTCGAAGGGGAGCGTGCCTATGTTCCACAGCCCTATGTTCCCACAACCCTATGTTCCCACAGCCCTATATTCCCACAGCCCTATGTTCCCACAGCCCTATGTTCCCACAACCCTATATTCCCACAGCCCTATGTTCCCACAGCCCTATGTTCCCACAACCCTATGTTCCAACAGCCCTATGTTCCCACAGCCCTATATTCCCACAGCCCTATGTTCCCACAACCCTATGTTCCCACAGCCCTATGTTCCCACAGCCCTATGTTCCCACAGCCCTATGTTCCCACAACCCTATGTTCCCACAGCCCTATGTTCCCACAGCCCTATATTCCTATGTTCCCACAGCCCTATATTCCCACAGCCCTATGTTCCCACAGCCCTATGTTCCCACAGCCCTATGTTCCCACAACCCTATATTCCCACAGCCCTATATTCCTATGTTCCCACAGCCCTATGTTCCCACAGCCCTATATTCCTATGTTCCCACAGCCCTATGTTCCCACATTTCTAATATTTTTTTTCAAAATTAGGCCCTATGTTCCCACAGCCCTAACCCTAACCCTAACCCTAAGGGCTTAAATTGAAGGGAAATGTAGGAACACAAGACCTAATTTTGAAAATGTCCTAGAAATGTGGGAACATAGGGTTTCATTTTGAGAAAAATCTTAGAAATAAGAAAAATCTTAGAAATGGTGGGACCATTGGGCTGTGGGAACATAGGGCTGACCCTGCTCGAAGCGACTAACAAACTAGGAACGAGAGGCTGCCTACTAAACACAAGAGGCGATTGAGTCAGAAAACTAGAGAATTTAGCGATAAGTGAACTAAGCACAGAAAATAGCTAAATCTGTAGGACAAATGAAGAGGTTAGAGCAGAATATAGACAAGAGACAGTAAAAGAATAAACAGCAGTTATCGATCTGGTGGCGTGAACTCACGTTTGTAGCGGCGTCACCCAATTGCGGTGTGGGAAGATGGCGGCATGAATTCACGTTTGCAGCGGCCTCCCCCAGTACCATCCGTGCAGTGTCTTTGTCCATGTCTGCGTTTTACGTTTTGTCTTTGTTTGATGGATGGGAGAGCTGGCGCTGGCTCAGCTGGGAGAGCTTGGTCTGTGCGTCCTGTGGGCCCAGGGACCATGGCCCTACCCGGAGCTGCACCCAAAGAGGAAAACCCGAGGGTGGTCTGACAGGATGCAGAAGTGGGCCAAGCTAAGCTAACTGCTAGCCCACGCAGACCGGCAGTTCCGATAACAACAAGGCTGGCCTGGCGGCGGCCTTGCCTAGCATGGACTGTATTTTTTTTAAAATTTATTTCTGATTTTCCCCTTTTTCTCCCAATTTAGTGGCCAATCGATCCCTATTTTAATTCAAACCCCCACCCTCGTACTGCATGCGTTCGCCAACTGCATCTCTCCGGCCGGCAGTCTCGAAGGAGTCGCCTCCCCACTTTCGTGACAAGGCGACTCCAGGCCGAACCACTGTTTTTTCCGACACACCCAGAGACGCATTCAGGTGACGAACACAAGCCGACTCCGCCCCCCTCCCCAAGACAGCGTTGCCAATATTGCTGCTTCATCGAGTCCAGCCATAGTCGGATCTGACGAGACCGGGGCGCGAACCCCGGTCCCCAGTGAGCAACTGCATCGACACAAAGCCGATGCTTAGACCGCTACACCACCGCGGACTAGCATGGACTGTATTTTTAGTGTCGTCGTGTCGAGTGCGGGGAGGTGAGTCGAAGGTGTCTGGCTGGGAGAACTAGTGTTGGATCAGCTGAGGGAGCCTGGTCTGAGGGAGCAGGCTAAGCTAACTGCTAGCCCATGCAGAGCGGCAGTTCCGACAGTCATCCTGGCTGGCGGTCGTTCTCTTGGAGTGATTTTGTTTTTGTAGTTTGCATAAATGTGTTCTCGTACTTTTTGGATGTGTTTTTGTATTTGAGCTGCACTGCTGTGGGTCGGGGAACGATATTTCATTTCATTCCATGCTCACAAGTACATGAAATGAAAGCACAAAGTGTTCCTGATTCCTGATCTGACGAAGCTGGAATCAGCTGGCAGTGACGAGCAGGGTGAAGCGGGCTGAGCTCGGAGCGCAGCGGCGGGGCAGACAGTCTGAGTGGTCCACGGTGCCAAATCACCAACACCGCGAGGTCGGATAACACTGCTCTCTCGATTGGAAACAATGGCTTAGACAGCACACGGCGGCTTCTGCACTAATGATGTGTTGACAGCTTGAATCACAGTTCCAGTCTCAGAGAGCGCTACGTTCACACGTCGCGACAGGCAGATACAGTAAACAACGGTACAAACACCCTCTGACCTGAGACCCTCGAGTCAGACGAGGAAAAGCAGAAGAAACCTGTTTTCAAATTGTCAGGGAGAAAAACATGGGAGGAAACTCGGGGAGAGAATCAGAGGAAGGATAGAAACCAGAGTTAATGTGTGAAGGACACTCCTAAAAGACTTGCTCTGTACTATTCAGTGTTCAACAGACGCCATTAATACGCAGCACAATACAAATAAAACATTTCACTTGCCGGTACCAATCGACCAATCAAAGCCACTGAGAGCAATTAAAAGAAATCAAGAATAGAATTTAAAGTTTAACTAACCACGAAAATAAGAATGGTGTAAGAGAAAAGTAAGATTAGTAAAACTATCATTACTATACTATGGGAACATAGTGTCATGTGACCAGCTAATCACACACACACACACACACACAAACACACACACACACACACACACACACACACACACACACACACACACACACACCCTCCAGTCAGATCAATAGTTGGGCACCTCACCCGTCGTGACACCTCTCAGCGTGATTATATGAACATGGTGGGCTCACACCCTTTGGTCTCTGGTTTCTTAATTAGCGGAGTGGTTAATTGGATGACGCGCCGTGTTCAGACCTGGACGGGTTGTCTGCTACAAGCCACGCTGATCAACTGGAGAGACAACAGAGCCACCGTGGCTCCTTCATGCTTTTCCGTCCTTCTGTCAGCTTTTCTCCTGATCCTCCCTCTAACTCACCCGCCTGTCTGAGGACAATTAAGACAATTAGACTACCGACAGCAGAGGACACTCAGGATGTAGTACTGTGGTACTATGTTAGTACGGTTAGAGGTGCTGTTGTCTGTGTACCATGTGTATCAGTGTGTACTGTGGTACTATGTTAGTACTGTTAGAGGTGCTGTTGTCTGTGTACCATGTGTATCAGTGTGTACTGTGGTACTATGTTAGTACGGTTAGAGGTGCTGTTGTCTGTGTACCATGTGTATCAGTGTGTACTGTGGTACTATGTTAGTACTGTTAGAGGTGCTGTTGTCTGTGTACCATGTGTATCAGTATGTAGTGTGGTACTATGTTAGTACTATTAGAGGTACTGTGTACCATGTGTATCAGTGTGTACTGTGGTACTATGTTAGTACTGTTAGAGGTACTGTTGTCTGTGTACCATGTGTATCAGTATGTACTGTGGTACTATGTTAGTACGGTTAGAGGTACTGTTGTCTGTGTACCATGTGTATCAGTGTGTACTGTGGTACTATGTTAGCACTGTTAGAGGTACTGTTGTCTGTGTACCATGTGTATGAGTATGTACTGTGGTACTATGTACGTCTGTTAGAGGTACTGTTGTCTGTGTACCATGTGTATGAGTATGTACTGTGGTACTATGTTAGTACTGTTAGAGGTACTGTGTACCATGTGTATCAGTGTGTACTGTGGTACTATGTTAGTACTGTTAGAGGTACTGTGTACCATGTGTATCATTGTGTACTGTGGTACTATGTTAGTACTGTTAGAGGTACTGTGTACCATGTGTATCAGTAAGTAGTGTAAGACTGAATTATTTGTGATTGTTTTTGTCTTTGCAGAGATTTTTCATGGATTTCCAGAGTGTATTGGTGAGTAACGGGATTAGAAAGGCTTTGTTTCGTCAACTTTTCCTTGTGACCTGCTTTTGAGCGGACTTCTTGACAGACGTGCAGCCTTATCTCTCTGATCCATCTCTATCTGCTTATCTCTCAGCCAGTCAATTAGCGTGCAGGTCCGCTGCACCCCGCCACAGGCTCGCTGCAACAATGAGAATCTGCAGAGAATTCAACAGCGGCAAAATCAGAAGGATTAGATCAACACGAGAGAGCAGGCCACGTGTGTGTGTGTGTGTGTGTGTGTGTGTGAGTGTGTGAGTGAGTGTGTGAGTGTGTGTGTGTGTGTGAGTGTGTGAGTGAGTGTGTGAGTGAGTGTGTGAGTGTGTGTGCCCTCTTTCCCTCATAGACAAGATCAGATAATCCTACAACTACCTTCAAAACTGCAGCCGGGTGAGCAATTAAATGACACTTACAGATACTGCTATGAATCCCTTGGGCCGCTAACGAGCTTCCGGTGTGGGACGATGGCTGCACGAATTTGCGTTTGCAGCAGTGGCCTCACCCAGTGCCGATGTGGGAAGATGGCGGTGCGAATTCACATTTGCGACGGCCTCACCCAGTACCGTCCATGCAGTGTCTTTGTCCACGCCTGCGTCTAAGTTTTGTCTTTGTTTGATGGCTAGGGGAGCTGTGCTGGATCGGCTGGGAGAGCGGGGCAGGCTAAGCTAACTGCTAGCCCATGCAGGCCGGCAGTTCCGGTAACACCGAGGGCGGTCTGGCAGCGGCCTCACCTGGCGTTGACTGTGGTGTTTTTGATGTCGTTGTGAGGAGTGCGGGCAGGTGTGTCGAGGGTGTCTGGCTGGGAGAGCTGTGCTGGATCAGCTGGGAGAGCTGGGTCTGCTTCGTCCGGTGGGCCCGGGGACGATGCCCCCTGCCTTGAGTGGTGCCCGAGGAGGAAACGCCGAGGAAGGTCTGACAGGACGCGGAAGCGGGGCAGGCTAAGCTAACTGCTAGCCCATGCAGACCGGCGGTTCCAACAGTCATTCTGGCAGGTGTTGTTCCCTTGGACAGTGATTTTTTTGTTTAGTTTGGGTATGTGTGTTAGTGTGGGTATGTGTGTTAGTGTGGGTATGTGTGTTAGTGTGGGTATGTGTGTCAGTGTGGGTATGTGTGTCAGTGTGGGTATGTGTGTCAGTGTGGGTATGTGTGTTAGTGTGGGTATGTGTGTCAGTGTGGGTATGTGTGTCAGTGTGGGTATGTGTGTCAGTGTGGGTATGTGTGTTAGTGTGGATATGTGTGTTAGTGTGGGTATGTGTGTCAGTGTGGGTATGTGTGTCAGTGTGGGTATGTGTGTCAGTGTGGGTATGTGTGTTAGTGTGGGTATGTGTGTTAGTGTGGGTATGTGTGTCAGTGTGGGTATGTGTGTCAGTGTGGGTATGTGTGTTAGTGTGGGTATGTGTGTCAGTGTGGGTATGTGTGTTAGTGTGGGTATGTGTGTCAGTGTGGGTATGTGTGTCAGTGTGGGTATGTGTGTTAGTGTGGGTATGTGTGTCAGTGTGGGTATGTGTGTTCTTGTAGTTGTTGGATGTGTTGTTGTCTTTGTGTTGTACTGCTGTGGGCTGGGGGAAACGGCATGTCGTTTCAGTTCCTGTACACAACTGCATGAAGTGAAGTGACAAATCAAGTGTTCCTGATTCCTGATTCCTGATTCCAGACCCAGCTTACACATCCGGCTCTGCCGTTTTATAGCCCGGAGAGAGAAAACGCTGAGGGAAAGTCGGCGTATCACTTGGTGTTGTTTCACGGCATCTGAATGTAAACATGACGATCCTTATCAGTCTTTCTTCCGAAAAAATTTACTTTTTTTCAGAAAAGCACTGTTCCAGCAGCATTATCGGGCTGTTCTATCAATTAATTAACAAACGAGCAGCTGATTAGGTGAGTGCTGCAGGCCGGAACGGCGGGGTGTTCACGTGCATAAATTAAACGAGCATAAAAAGGATGGCTAATTAAGGCGGTTTATCAGATGTGATTCTTCCTCCGTACTGTTCCTGCCCTGCTTTCGTTTCTGCCCCACGTCGCCTCCTCAGCGTTCGTCCACATTAACAGGTGGACTCGTAAGCACGTCTGTTTTCCTCTGCTTCGGCCTCGCATCCACCCTGTTTTGCACCACCTGAAACGGGGCCTCTCTGAAAACGATAACGTGTGACTGTCAGGTGAGCTCAGCGTTCAGCTTCCAGCTCGACTTGCTGCTCACATGCTCGATAGAAAAGATCCCAGAGCATTTTTTCTGTTGTTTGTGTTTCGATGTGGACGGCTTTGCAAAAAATGATCAGAATGATTCCCGCTTCCGGCGCGGGAAGATGGCGGCGCAAATTCACGTTTGCAGCGGCCTCGCCCGGGACCGTCTATGCCGTGTCTTTGTCCACGTGTAAGTTTAAGGTTTGTCTTCATTTGATGGCTGGGAGAGCCTGGTCTGCTGCATCTTGTGGGCCCAGGGACCACGGTCCTGCCCGGAGCAGCGCCCACGGTCCTGCCCGGAGCAGCGCCCAAGGAGGAAACACCGAGGGCGGTCTGACAGGATGCGGAGGCGGAGCAGGCTAAGCTAACTGCTAGCCCATGCAGACCGGCAGTTCCGACAGTCATCCTGGCTGGCGTTTGTTCCCTTGGGCAGTGATTTTTATTTTGTTTAGTTTGGCTAGATGTGTTAGTTTAGGTATACGTATGTGTTAGCATGTGTGTTCTTGAAGTTCTTGTAGATTTGGGCGTGTTTCTGTCTTTGTGTTGCACCGCCGTGGGCCGGGGGAAGTTCCGTACATGAAATGAAACAACAAGTGTTCCTGATTCCTGAGAAACTGGTCATGTGGACGGAAACCTTCCACCTGCTGTCAACAAGAAAACGGAGTTTTCACATCTCTCCCTGTTAGCTTGGACGCAGTCTGAGAAACACATACAACTAAAGTCCCCCAACTAGGCTCAGAGGTAAATCGTTAACGTGTGGCGGTTAATATAAAGAGTCGGCGGGGGCGAGCAGGTATAAAGGGGTGGAGAATGAATTCCTGCAGCCAGTATTTCAGCCTACTGACCGACAGTCACTGCCTGTCAAGATGACAACCTGACAGGGAAAAGCTTTGTCGATTTTAGACAGACTGTTTATTTATTAGCCACATGACCAAGGCCGGTGGAATTTGTTTTCGGTACAATATGTAAAAACTCTGCAGCACAATGCACACATGCACAACAGCAGACACTCCACATGTTATGATGAAACAATAGTGATACACAACAGGTGTGTGGTAGTACGCATACACATACACATGCCAGTGGTGTGTGAGGAGGGACTATAGGGAGGTCTTCAGAGTCCTGATGGCTCGGGGGAAAAACTGGAGCGTTTAGTCTTTGTGGACAGTGACCCTTAGCGCCTCCCTGAGGGAACGAGCTGGAAGGGCTGATGAGCAGGATGTGGGGGGTCAGAGTTGATCTTTGCTCACTTCACGGTCCGGTTAGTATGTAGCGATTCAACTGAGGGGAGTGGGTTGTCTATGATTTTGTATGTCTTGTTGACAATCTGCTGCAGGTTTTTCTGTGTGTAACTGTCCGTACTGCCGTACCACACTGTGATACTGTAATACTGTAATACTGTGATACTGTAATACTGTGATACTGTAATACTGTGATACTGTGATACTGTAATACTGTGATACTGTGATACTGTGATACTGTAATACTGTGATACTGTAATACTGTGATACTGTGATACTGTAATACTGTGATACTGTAATACTGTAATACTGTGATACTGTAATACTGTGATACTGTGATACTGTGATATAAAATGTTATGATGGACTCGATAACGGCTGAGTAAAACAGAACGAGCAGTTGATGTTTGATAAAGTTGTTGAGCTTTTGCACTGATGTGTTCTGTGTTAGTTTTCCACTTCAGGTTATTTCTGATATATGTTCTTTTTTCCCACATTTTTCTGCCCAATTCAGTTCTTCTTTTTTTTTTTTTGGCCAATTACCCCACTCTTCTGAGCGGTTCTGGTCTCTGCTCCACCCCCTCTGCCAATCTGGGGAGGGCTGCAGACTACCACATGTCTCCTCCAGTACATGTGGAGTCGCCAGCCGCTTCTTTTCACCTGACAGAGAGGAGTTTCTCCATGGGGACGTTGCATGTGGGAGGCTCATGCTACTCCCTCCAGTTCCCCCTCCCCCTGAACAGGCGCCCAGACTGACCAGAGGAGGCGCTAGTGCAGCGACCAGGACACATACCCACATCCGGCTTCCCACCCACAGACACAGCCAATTGTGTCTGCAGGGATGGCCGACCAAGCCGGTGGTAACCGGGGATTCAAACCGGCGATCCCCGTGTTGGTAGGCAATGGAATAGACCGCCACGCCACCTAGATGCTCCCATTTCTGATGTATGTTCTGAGGAATTTAAAAGAGTCGGTGGTGATGATGGGATCTCTGTATATTTGTATGGGTATTTTGGGATTGGGTGTACATCAGAGGTCAGTAATGAGTTCCTTCGGGTTTGGGTGAGTTGAGCCTCATCTCTATTTACAACAGGGATCGCAAATAAAACACACCTGCAGTGGTTCCTGGTTGTTGCTGTATCCCGGCTGGCAATGAAACAGGTTTTATGGACGACGACACAGAAGCTAGTATATGCAGCAATGCATTCTGGTACATGTAGGCGCTGTGGGAAAGCCTGTAAGCAGGACAACACCGTTTTCTCCATCAACATAGTACACAGCGAGGACTTTATTTATTTATTTATTTTTACATTGTGGTGGTGGCGGTCACGTGGCTCGGGTCCTGGGCTGTCCTGGTGGCGTCTGGACACTGCTTGGCATCCTCCTCATCACATTCTTCATATATTTTACGAGTCCATTATAATTCTGTTATCTTCTTTCAGTGTTGTATTGTGTAAATTGTGTAAACACAACATCATTGCGCGCTGTCTGTCTCGGGAGAGAGATCCTCCTGTTGCTCTCCCTGAGCTTTCTTCCTATTTTCTCTCCCTGTTAAAGGTTTTTTTAGGGAGTTGTTCCTTATCCCATGTGAGGGTGTAAGGACAGGATGTTGTGTTGCTGTAAAGCCCCCCTGAGGCACGTTTGTAATTTGTGATGTTGGGCTATACAAATAAAACTGACTTGACTTGAATCCACAACATTACAGGAAATGTTCCTTTAAGACAGGACACAAACAGGCCGATCCATCTTTGTCTGTCTGTCTTTACTTCTTCTATCTATCCATCCACACGATGTGTTGAAAACAAGATGAAAAGATAAAGGAAAAAGAAAAGATGGAGTGACAGGGGAATATTTAAACCAAAGAGCAGGAAAGCACCCACAGGAAAAACAAAGTAGAAATGTGAGATTCTCCTTCAGACTACCTCCATCTGTCTTTGTGGTTGAACTGAGAGTAAAACCAATAAAGACACCGTTGAGTCTACTTCCAGTGTCAGACCTAATAAAAACGGGCCACAAAGAGGAAGTACTTCCTGATACAACTTTAATAGCAAGCCATTTCCCAAACCTCTCCACTCCAACTCCTATCATTAGTCTCTCGCCCTCGCTCTCTCTCTCTCTCTCCTGCTGTCTCTCTCTCTTTCGCTCTGTCTCACTCCCTCTCTGCTTCTCTCCCTCTCTCTCCGTCTCTCTCTCCCTTGCTCCCTCTGTCTCTGTCTTCCTCCCTGTCTCTCTCTCTCCCTCTCTCTCCCTTGCTCCCTGTCTCCGTCTTCCTCCCTGTCTCTCTCTCTCCCTTGCTCCCTCTGTCTCCGTCTTCCTCCCTGTCTCTCTTTCCCTGTCTCTCCGTCTCTCTCTCCCTTGCTCCCTCTGTCTCTGTCTTCCTCCCTGTCTCTCTCTCTCCATCTCTCTCTCCCTTGCTCCCTCTGTCTCTGTCTTCCTCCGTCTCTCTCTCTCCCTTGCTCCCTCTGTCTCTGTCTTCCTCCCTGTCTCTCTCTCTCCCTCTCTCTCTCCCTTGCTCCCTCTGTCTCCGTCTTCCTCCCTGTCTCTCTCTCGCCGTCTCTCTCTCCCTTGCTCCCTCTGTCTCTGTCTTCCTCCCTGTCTCTCTCTCTCCGTCTCTCTCTCCCTTGCTCCCTCTGTCTCCGTCTTCCTCCCTGTCTCTCTCTCTCCCTCTCTCTCTCCCTTGCTCCCTCTGTCTCTGTCTTCCTCCGTCTCTCTCTCTCTCCCTCTCTCTCTCCCTTGCTCCCTCTGTCTCTGTCTTCCTCCGTCTCGCTCTCCCTTGCTCCCTCTGTCTCCATCTTCCTCCCTGTCTCTCTCTCTCCGTCTCTCTCTCCCTTGCTCCCTCTGTCTCCGTCTTCCTCCCTGTCTCTCTCTCTCCGTCTCTCTCTCCCTTGCTCCCTCTGTCTCTGTCTTCCTCCCTGTCTCTCTCTCTCCCTCTCTCTCCGTGTCTCTCTCCCTTGCTCCCTCTGTCTCCGTCTTCCTCCCTGTCTCTCTCTCTCCGTCTCTCTCTCCCTTGCTCCCTCTCTCTGTCTTCCTCCCTGTCTCTCTCTCCATCTCTCTCTCTCCGTCTCTCTCTCCCTTGCTCCCTCTCTCTCTCCCTCTCTCTCCCTCTCTCTTTCTCTCTCTCCCTCTCTCCGTCTCTCTCTCCCTTGCTCCCTCTGTCTCTGTCTTCCTCCCTGTCTCTCTCTCTCCGTCTCTCTCTCCCTTGCTCCCTCTGTCTCCGTCTTCCTCCCTGTCTCTCTCTCCATCTCTCTCGCTCTGTCTCTCTCTCGCTCTCTCGAAGTGGAGCGGAAGTGCGAGTGAGGACGGAGTAGCAGCGTGTTGCTTTGGTATAAATGAGTTTCTAAAACGAGCTTTTTTTCTTTCTTTCTATTTTTCTATCCATCTTGTCCCTTTTCATGTGCTTATTTGTTGTCTTTTAGTTAGTTTCATCCAGAATGAGCAGTGCTGCGGTCATGTTTCTCGATAGTGGTGATAAAGCCAACCAGGAGGTGGACAGCGGTGTGGTGATTAAGGACACGTTGACTCCCGTTCTGCCGCTGGTTCCTCCTGCCACGAGAGTCACCATTTCTAACGCTCCCCCGGTCATGAGGGAGGCCGCTCTGCAGAAGGAGCTTGCAAGATATGGACGGCTAGTGTCCCCGATAAAAAGGGTCTCTTCCGGTTGCAAGTCTCCTCACTTGAGACACGTTGTGTCCCACAGGAGACGAGGCTTCATGGTTCTGAGAGATAATGCGGAGGATTTGGATCTGAAGCTGAAGTTCAGGATCGACGAGTTTGACTACATTGTGTTTGTTACATCCGGCATGATGAAATGTTTTGGCTGTGGGTCTGAGGGGCATTTAATAAGGTCTTGTCCCGACAGGAGTGAGGGTAGGTCTGATCCTCAAGGGCCGCCTTTGTCTCCCGATGCCGCCACGAAGACGGCGCTGCTGAGTCGGCACAGAGCAGACAGGAGGCCGGGGAGCGAGGGGCAGGAGAATTAGACCGGGTGGTGGAACAGAAAGAGACCGAGGCTGGAAAACACAAGGACAACAGACAGACTGAGCAGGTAGGAGAGGAAGGTGGGCAGGTTGAGCAGGTTAAAAAAGGTGATCACGATGGGAAGGTGACAGGACTTGAACAGGCGGGAGCTGATGACCAGGATGAGCAGGTAGGGGAGGAAGGTGGCAGGTTGAGCAGGTTAAAAAAGGTGATCACGATGGGAAGGTGACAGGACTTGAACAGGCGGGAGCTGATGGCCAGGGTGAGCAGGTAGGGGAGGAAGGTGGGCAGGTTGAGCAGGTTAAAAAACGTGATCACGATGGGAAGGTGACAGGACTTGAACAGGCGGAAGCTGATGGAAATGGAAACAGTGAGAACAGGGAGAAAAGCAAATTGGCAGGGCGAGATATGAATCGTGGTCGGAAGAAGCAAATACAGCCGACTGTTGTTAGAGTGGCAGAGTCTGTACTTGAGGAAGAGGAAGAGATGCTGCAGGACGATGAAATAAAATCAAAACAGTATATTAAAAGGAAGGCCACAGAGGGTAGACAGGACTATTTAAAAGCAAAGAGGGGTTCAAAAGGTAAAAAGCCACCCTCCTCCTCTTCGTCTGAGGAGGACACAGAAGAAGTTAGTTTCCACTCCTCGTACACAGGTGGACACTGAAGGGAGCTGTGCTTTCCTGAAAATCAGGAAGTTTTTCCAGGTCACCAAGGGTTTGAGGGCGGTCAAGGTGGAAAACTACTTTCCAGACTTGCAGCTTTTTGTTGACTCAGTCGGACGTTTTATGAAAAACACAGGAGATCTGGAAGTAAACACATTTACTGACCAGGAAATCTCCAGACTGAGAAAACTTGTAGGGAAAGTAAAATGGCAACTCCTTGGTGATGTTTAAGGCGAGTTTGGTGGACGAGTGTGTTGCACTGGGCGACCTTCCTCTTACTGCTGCTGGAGGAGCCACTGATTCATGGAGCCAGGCTGGATGTCCACGACTGGTGCTCTCCAGGACTTTCCCAGAAACTGGTTTCCACCACGACCATCACACTACAGCGCAGAGCTTCCACACAGAAATGGCCTTTTTTCCAGAACTGGGGGTGGTATTGTGCATAGTGGGAGTTGATGAAGACGTTTTTCTTTTCTTTTTCTTTTTTATTTGTGTAATGAGGGAAAGTCCTGGCTGTATTATTGGCTTTGTTTCATTTTATTTCTTGTTTTTTTAGGGAGTTGTCCCTCATCCAATGCAAGGGTCTAAGGACAAGATGTTGTGTTGCTGCAAACCCCCTGAGGTGAATTTGTGTTTATGTTGGGCTATTTTATTTTGAATTTTGGGTTTTGGAAATACTTGTTTAGACCACTCAATGGACTTTTTTTCCTGACACTTTTTTGTTGTTGTTGTATGTGCTGGATGATGAACAGATGATTGTGTCTGAGTATCAGCTGTTGGACTGTAATGTATTCTGAATAAATGTACCTTTTTAAAATCAAAAATCATCTCTCCCTCACTCTGTCTCTCGCTCTCTCTAGCTTTGAACTGATCTAGACATTATAATGTAAAGGGGTGACTTAATATTGTAAAAAAAGATGTCATTGTTAAAACGAAGTTTGTTTCTTATGAAATAAAGAGCTGTTTAAAAATTCAAACCCTCTGCCTGTGTCTGTCTGTCATTCTGTCAGACTGCTCCCTCTTTCTCATTCTGTCTTTGTGTGTCTGGCTAGCTCTCTCACACTGTCTCTGTAGAGTGGCTCGGCAAGTAGAAGTACAGTGCGGCGAGGTGCCAAGGATGATGGGAGTTTTCAGACTGTCACCAAGCATCAGGGGTGAGGGGATTTAAGTGCGCGTGTATGATAGAGTCTGACAGAGAGGGGGAGAGAGAGGGAGAGAGAGGGAGAGAGACAGAGACAGAATAAGTGGTGTATTCTTCTTCTACCTTATAGGCGAAGAGAAAGCATGTCATTGTCAACTCAGCTACCATCCATTAACTTACTGACTGTTTCATTCGAGCTCTTACCTCGTAATTCAAAATTCATTTGATTTTCCATTCATCCATCCATCCATCCACCCTTCCATCCATCAAGTCAGTCAAGTTGTCACAGCAGGCTGAATAATGCTGCAGACGTGGGGCTTAGAAAGACTAGTTGATGTAAACCTGACTTGACGGCCAGGTAGAGAGACTACTACTATGATTACTACTACCACCACTTATGACTGCTCCCGTTAGGGGGCGCCACAGCGGATCATCCGTTTCCATCTCTTCCTGTCTTCTGCATCTTCCTCTGTCACACCAGCCACCTACATGTCCTCCCTCACCACATCCATAAACCTCCTCTTTGGCCTTCCTCTTCTCCTCTTCCCTGGCAGCTCCATATTCAGCATCCTTCTCCCAGTATACCCAGCATCTCTCCTCCACACATGTCCACACCATCTCTATCTTGTCTCTCTTGCTTTGTCTCCAAACCGTCCAACCTGAGCGGTACCTCTAATATACTCCTTCCTAATCCTGTCCTTCTTCATCACCCCCAATGGAAATCTTATCATCTTCACCTCTGCCACCTCCAGCTCCACCTCCTGTCTTTTCATTAGTGCCACCGTCTCCAAACCATACAACATAGCTGGTCTCACTACCATCTCCGGTGGGTAGAGAGACTAGTTGAGGTAAACCTAACTTGACAGGTGGGTAGAGAGACAAGTTGAGGTAAACCTAACTTGACATGTGGGTAGAGAGACGAGTTGAGGTAAACCTAACTTGACAGGTGGGTAGAGAGACGAGTTGAGGTAAACCTAACTTGACATGTGGGTAGAGAGACGAGTTGAGGTAAACCTAACTTGACAGGTGGGTAGAGAGACGAGTTGAGGTAAACCTAACTTGACAGGTGGGTAGAGAGACAAGTTGAGGTAAACCTAACTTGACATGTGGGTAGAGAGACGAGTTGAGGTAAACCTAACTTGACAGGTGGGTAGAGAGACGAGTTGAGGTAAACCTAACTTGACATGTGGGTAGAGAGACTAGTTGAGGTAAACCTAACTTGACATGTGGGTAGAGAGACGAGTTGAGGTAAACCTAACTTGACAGGTGGGTAGAGAGACGAGTTGAGGTAAACCTAACTTGACATGTGGGTAGAGAGATGAGTTGAGGTAAACCTAACTTGACATGTGGGTAGAGAGACGAGTTGAGGTAAACCTAACTTGACAGGTGGGTAGAGAGACGAGTTGAGGTAAACCTAACTTGACGGGTGGGTAGAGAGACGAGATGAGGTAAACCTAACTTGACGGGTAGGTAGAGATGAGTTGAGGTAAACCTAACTTGACAGGTGGGTAGAGAGACGAGTTGAGGTAAACCTAACTTGACAGGTGGGTAGAGAGATGAGTTGAGGTAAACCTAACTTGACATGTGGGTAGAGAGACGAGTTGAGGTAAACCTAACTTGACATGTGGGTAGAGACGAGTTGAGGTAAACCTAACTTGACAGGTGGGTAGAGAGACGAGTTGAGGTAAATCTAACTTGACATGTGGGTAGAGAGACGAGTTGAGGTAAATCTAACTTGACATGTGGGTAGAGAGACTAGTTGAGGTAAACCTAACTTGACAGGTGGGTAGAGAGACTAGTTGATGTAAACCTAACTTGACATGTGGGTAGAGAGACTAGTTGAGGTAAACCTAACTTGACATGTGGGTAGAGAGACGAGTTGAGGTAAATCTAACTTGACAGGTGGGTAGAGAGACGAGTTGAGGTAAACCTAACTTGACAGGTGGGTAGAGAGACTAGTTGAGGTAAACCTAACTTGACAGGTGGGTAGAGAGACGAGTTGAGGTAAACCTAACTTGACAGGTGGGTAGAGAGACGAGTTGAGCTAAACCTAACTTGACATGTGGGTAGAGAGACGAGTTGAGGTAAACCTAACTTGACATGTGGGTAGAGAGACTAGTTGAGGTAAACCTAACTTGACATGTGGGTAGAGAGACGAGTTGAGGTAAACCTAACTTGACATGTGGGTAGAGAGACGAGTTGAGGTAAACCTAACTTGATGGGTAAGTAGAGATGAGTTGAGGTAAAACAAGCCCTACCTGTGGTCGGGGGTGTCCAGTCACCAGACACTGGAGCTCCAGCGTCTCTCCTTCTCTGATGGTGTAGACTCGCTCCGAGTAGCGTTCCTCGTCAATATTACAGGCATGACCTGAGTGCACAATACGAACCGTAGGGGGCGCTGTAGGGACACACAGAGAAAATCACCATGTTAAATATGCAGAAAGACAGGCTGATAGCCGATAAGGGAGGATTCACCAACATTTTCATTCCACTCTCCTGGTAATTCTGTACAGGCATTAAGCTCATATCATTCTCTTCACATGTGACTCAACAGTAAAATGATATTTACATGATGTAAAGAGATTTTATTCCAACTATTTAATCTCCATTTTTAATTCTAGAAAAGTATTACAATGACAGTGACATTAATATTGTATATTGCTTCCTGATGTAAAAAAAACAACCTTCAGTTAAATCCCATTAGGTTGAAAACTAAAAACACTGGCTGGGTGATAAAAATGGATTAAAGCCGTTTGGAAGAGTTTGTTTTGTTTTGTTTTGTTGCTCACAGCATCGAGTCTTTTCCCTCTTCCAACATGTAGATTCTATTAAGTCTCTGTTTCTCCAACCTAACACATCAACAAACACATCAAAACCCGGGAAACATGAAGCCCGTCATCTCTGATCCCCCTGGCTGACAGATGAGGGAGAGAAAACTCCAGCACAAAGAAAAATAACTGATAAAAATATGTTTCTCCCAGCTTCCCGTCCCAACATGGCCTCCGTCTCCCGGCTGCAGAAGACTTCACAGAGAGCGGCTGGCTGCTCTTTACTATTGATTTGTGCCTCAGAGAAAAGCTGCCGCGCTGCACTCCGCCGGCTCTTATGGAGCCATTATCCTGGAGCAGCTCCCTCAGAAAGCAGCAATAAAAGCCAGCGGAGCGCCGTTTACCATCAGACCGGTGAAGCGACGGCAAAGGTACGACCATCGGCAGCACTAAAGTCCCCATAATCCCAGCATGGAGCCTGGTTTCATGCACTTACACAAAGCAGAAAAACAAAAGATAAAACAGAAACAGGAGACAAAAAAAAAGTTTTCCATCTAGCTGTCTGGTTACCAGTCGGGTTGCTGCTACCCATGTGATTTGTGTGTCTGTTGTTCTGGTTGTGTCTGATGTTCGTGTTTGAGGTAAATCTGGAGTTCAAACAGGGCCACCACTTTCCAAGTGCCCTACAGCAGGAATGTCAAACTCAGTTTCACTAAGGCAACACTGGGAAATGAGAATCACATCAACAGCCAGACATACACCAATCAGCCAAAACATTAAAACCACCTGCCTACTATTGTGCAGGTTCCCCGCCATAATAACTCACACCAATTGAGGCATGGACTCCACAAGACCTCTGAAAGTCTCCTTTGGTATCTGGCACAAATACGTTAGCAGTAGATCCTTTAAGTCCTGAAAGTTCTGAGGTGGGGCCTCCATGGATCGGATTTGTTTTTCCAGCACATTCCACAGATGCTGGATCGGATTGAGATCTGGGGGATTTGGAGATCAGGGCAACACCTTGAACTCTTTGTCATGTTCCTCAAACCATTCCTGAACAATTTTTGCAGTGTGGCAGGACACATTATCCTGCTGAAAGAGGTCACTGCCATCAGGGAATACCGTTACCATGAAGGGGTGTACCTGGTCTCCAACAATGTTTAGGTAGGTGGCAGGTGTCAACGTAACATCACCATGAACTTCCATCAGAACATTGCCCAGAGCATCACACTGCCTCCTCCAGCTGTCCTTCTTCCCATGGTGCACCCTGATGCCATCCCCTCCTCAGGTAAAGGACGCACATGCACCCAGCCATCCACATGATGTAAAAGGAAACGTGATTCGTCAGACCAGGACACCTTCTCCCACTGTTCCATGGTCCACTTCTGATGCTCACACGCCCATTGTAGGCACTTTCGGCGGTGGACAGGGGTCATCATGGGCACTCTGACTGGTCTGCAGCTACACAGCCCCATACGCAGCAAGCTGTGATGCACTGTGTGTCCTGACATCTGTCAATCATAGCCAGCACTAACTTTTTCAGCATTTGAGCTACAGTAGCTCTTCTGTGGGATCAGACCAGACGGGCTAACCTTCGCTCCCCATGCGCATCAATGAGCCTTGGGTGCCCATGACCCTGTCACTGGTTCACCAGTTGTCCTTCCTTGGACCACTTTCAGTAGGTACTGACCACTGCATACCAGCAACACCCCACAAGACCTGCTGTTTTGGAGATGCTCTGACCCAGTCGTCTAGCCATCACAATTTGGCCCTTATCAAAGTTGCTTAGATCCTTAACGCTTGCCCGTTGTTCCGGCTTCCAACACATCAACTTCAAGAACTGAGTGTTCACTTGCTGCCTAATATATCCCACCCCTCGACAGGTGCCGTTGTAATGAGATAGTCAAAGCTATTCACTGACCTGTCAGTGGTTTTAATGTTTTGGCTGATTGGTGTATACAGTTTATTGACATGCTTTGAGTTAATAAAATAAAATACCCATCCATTCATTCTATCCATTACCCAAACCGCTTATCTTGCTCTCAGGGTCGTGGGGATGCTGGAGCCTATCCCAGCAGTCATTTGGCAGCAGGCAGGGAGACACCCTGGACAGGCCACCAGGAAATCACAGGATGAAAATAAAATATCTTTGATTATACTGTTGCATGTCCCATATAGCCTTCTCACATACAATCTGGTCCACATAAAGCCCCAAACAAGTAAAAAAAAAAAAATGCTTCACCATTATAGTATTTAGTCAAGCAAAATAATGCATCTTGATTACATTTTTACGAGTTGGCTACCATAAAGCCAGCTCACAACAACCTGTTTCACACACCCGAAAATTACAACTTCATGGTTGTGTGGGGCATTTGATAAAACAAAACACGTGCTCATGTAAAAGCAACACAATGACTCTTTAATTTTGCTCTCGCCCATATTTCTTCTAGTCCTGTTTAGCCTGTTTCGCAGGCCTGAACAGGACAACTCAACGGTTGTGTGGGACATTTAATAAAAAAAATAAAAGTAAAAGATCTCTGATCATGTAGTTTACATGTCCCATACAGCCTAGCCTTCTGGTATGCAAATGGCTGCACAGAAAACCCTAGAAATTACAAATGAACTCCGCAGTCAAGCAAACTCATATGCAGCCTACTTCACAGACTGGATTAAATATGACACATCCATGTTAACACTGGTGTGTCATGTGCTATTTAGCCACAGAGACTGGCCTATTTCCAGCTACCAGACATCTTTTCTTTGACGCAAGTTCATCAATTCCTGGCTTGAAGTGCTGAGCTGTAGCCTCTTCCAGAATGGAGTCAAGACGCTTGTCTGGGAGAAGAGATCTGTAAGAGGATTTGTTGATCTTCGTCACAGAGAACATTGGCTCACACAACTGAGTGCTCTCGAACATGCTCAGGACACGGGCGGCCTGGAGGCAGAGCTGTGGCATCGTGTTTGCGATGAATGGTGTGAACTCGCCTGCCCCGACTGAGTCACACTTGGCCCTCAGTGTGCCACTGCGCCGTCACTCTATCGGCTCGAGCTGTAAGTGCTCCGGAGCGCCGTCCACATCGACCGCAAATAGATTTGTAAAAAGCTCAAACCCAAATTTCTGAGTCTCAAAGTCAGCAAAGCTCCTGCCGAATTCCGCTTTAAGCGTCTTCGGTTTCCCTGCACACCTCTCTGTTGGGAAAGCGGTGGTGAGCCCGTTTGCCACCGACTGACGGGTCGGAGAGGGAACAGAATTTCCCTGCTGCATTCGCTTCTCCCACAAATGCAGTTCTGTTCGAAAGGCTTTCACCGCGTCACGCACAGTATCTGTGATCGGCGGTCTGTGTCCCCGCCGTTTCATATTCAGGGTGTCGAGATGCTCCGTTATGTCGCATATAAAAGCCAAGTCACATAACCACTTCCCATCCTCAAGCTCAGCAAGGGTGCGGTGGGTGCAGCGGCCCACCCGTTGGGTTTGGTGGGTGCACAGGGCGCGCTTCCTTGTTACAGACCACAGCTGCCAGGCGGGCCAAAATTTATTGAGAACCTAAATTGACATGTGGGCCGGATCAAGATTTGCGAGGGGCCGGATTTGACGCGCGGGCCTCGAGCTTGACACGTGCCCTACAGCAAGGCAACAGCCCCGGCACATGGAGTGGGACACCAAGTTAATTTACTCACAGGCTTTAAAACTCACGTTTCTTTCTGACAGTTTGTGTAAGGCTCTATAATCCTCTCTTTTCTTTTCGCTTTTGAAACAACTTTTTACCTATTTTAGAAGGTGACGTGACGCCACAGGGCTACAGGGTCATCACAGGCCCTGTGATGGACTGGCAGCCTGTCCAGGGTGTCACCCCGCCTGCCACCCAATGACTGCTGGGAAAGGCTCCAGCATCCCCATGACCCCAATTGGGATAAGTGGCTTGGATAATGGATGTATGTGATACAACACTGCACCTGTCATTACTGTTAACATGAAAGTCACTGACCAGAGGGCAGGACCGAACCATCTGATGTAAACAGGGGGGATAGAAATGATGACTGGAGGGCTACATTTTGCCAGAATTTGCTTTTCGTGTACAAAATGCACACATTTTAAGTACAATATTTGCATTATTCTCACTTTCAATGAATAATGAACAATGAACAATAAATCACCGAGCCTATTTGTAAGTAAAATATTTGTATTAATATTTCATTACTTTTAATTTCAATGACTGATGAATAATTGATTAGAGCCTATTCATCAATATCTTTAACTAACAATATCGCTAAGCAGCACATCTCAGTACGGAAAGTGCTATACAAATATGGATTATTATCTTTATCGTTATTATTAGAGGGAAAGGGCCCTGACCAAACCCCCAGGACTCGGACCTCGTCTATCATCTTGTGTTGAACACAATATTTTCTGATTGACTCTTGACCATATAACATTCTGATTGACTGCTAGCCCACAACAGACCCAATTGGTTGACGAGGAGAGATGAGGCGGGACCTCTTTTTGAGCTCAGATAGTGAATTTTTCCCTTTTTTCTCCCCAATTGTATCCGGCCAATTTTCCCACTCTTCCAAGCTGTCCTTGTCACTGCTCTACCCCCTCTTCCGATCCGGGGAGGGCTGCGGACTACCACATGTCTCCTCCCATACATGTGGAGTCGCCAGCCGTTTCTTTTCACCTGACAGTGAGGAGTTTCGTCAGGAGGACGTAGCGCGTAGGGAGGATCACGCTATTCCCCCCAGTTCCCCCTCCCCCACTGAACAGGCACCCCAACCGACCAGAGGAGGCGCTAGTGTAGAGACCAAGACACATACCCACATCCGGCTTCCCACCCACAGACACGGCCAATTGTGTCCACAGGGACGCCCGACCAAGCCGGAGGTAACACGGGGATTTGAACCAGCGATCCCCGTGTTGGCCAGCAACAGAATAGACCGCAATGCCACCTGGACGCCCTCGGATAGTGAACTTTTAACTGGTCGCTAGTAAGTATCAACTAGTAACCAGCAGCTCCTGGTCAGGAGAGAAAACTCATCTTCTGTGAGGTGTGAGCTAGCATCATTTCAGTGTAGTAAAACAAACCAACAGGCAAATGGAGTCTGTCCAATCTATTATGCTAATGAGAGGCAAAGCACTTCCAAAAATAACCCAGGAGCCAGAGAGAGGTTACAACAACCCTTGAGGAGAAGAGAGGGGAGGAGAAGAGAAGAGAGGAGAAGGTGTAGGGAGGAAAGGAGAGGGGTGGTGTCCTACTTTCGTGTCTCCTCTATTTATAGTTGATTTTTTTTTAACTTTCTCAACTCTGATGACTCTGTCGTTTCCTGGGCATGATGTCATCTAGTGTCCCCATGCCCCTCCACCACCGCCCATCAGCGGGGCCCCGGTGGACTCTCTTTCTCTCTCGCTCACTTTCTCTGAGGTTTCTGGTTCGGCTCTGATTGGTGGAGGGAGCGGCGGCATACTGTGGGAGGAGGGGCTCCTGCCACAGAGTCCAGGTGAGACTCGGCGTTGACTCCCTGCCAGCAGCCCAGACTGTAATGTGATGCCAACAGTGAAGAAGAGAACAGGAGCAGAGACAGTCTGAATTCTAAATTAGAACAGAGCCCATTTTGGTCCAAAATAAAACAGCAGTAGTGCTCTGAAATAGAATACAGCCCTTCAGAATTCTACAACAGAGCAAGAATAGAGTTATAAAATAGAACTGGGGCACAGTTCTACAGTATAACAGGAGGCCAGTTCTAAATTAGAACAAGGGTACACAGTAGTTTTGTGATAGAACAGGGACAGAGTTCTACAACAGAACAGGGAAAGAGTTCTACAATAGAACAGGGATAGAGTTCTACAAGAGAACAGGGAACGAGTTCTACAGTAGAACAGGGAAAGAGTTCTACAGTAGAACAGGGAAAGAGTTCTACAATAGAACAGAGAAAGAGTGCTACAGTCGAACAGGGAAAGAGTTCTACAGTAGAACAGGGAAAGAGTTCTACAATAGAACAGGGATAGAGTTCTACAATAGAACAGGGAAAGAGTTCTACAGTAGAACAGGGAAAGAGTTCTACAATAGAACAGAGAAAGAGTTCTACAGTAGAACAGAGAAAGAGCTCTACAATAGAACAGGGATAGAGTTCTACAATAGAACAGGGAAAGAGTTCTACAATAGAACAGAGAAAGAGTTCTACAGTATAACAGGAGCCCAGTTCTAAATTAGAACAAGGGTACACAGTAATTTTGTGATAGAACAGGGACAGAGTTCTACAATAGAACAGGGACAGAGTTCTACAATAGAACAGGGAAAGAGTTCTACAGTAGAACAGGGAAAGAGTTCTACAATAGAACGGCGACAGAGTGTTTGACAATAGAACGAAGATAAGTTCCACAACAGAACAGGGAAAGAGTTCTACAGTAGAACAGTGAAAGAGTTCTACAATAGAATAGGGAAAGAGTTCTACAGTAGAACAGGGAAAGAGTTCTACAATAGAACGGCGACAGAGTGTTTGACAATAGAACAAAGACAAGTTCCACAACAGAAAAGTGATAGACTTCTGAATTAGAACAGGAAAAGGGTTTTACAATAGAACACAGGTAGAGAGCTCTAGAGTCGTCGAGTTCTTATCTAATAAAAGTCATCCGTATGAGTTTTGTCTTAAAGGTAAAGCTCACAAGGACACACTTCTCTAAATATGTTAACACAGCCCCATCTAATAAAAAATGAAACGTATATCAAACAACACTGCAATAATTCAGTCAAATGTTTTTGCCATGAATGCAAATAATGTGAATACATCAAACCTTATATACATGAAATCCTATACACATGAAATGAATCTCAGCTCCGACAACAAGGATAGAGTTCTGCAGTAGACCAGGAATAGACAGAGCTGTGAAAACATGGAAATAGGTCTTCCAAGTCATCTGTTCTTTCTGCTTTCTGACATGTCATCTGAACATCACAAACTACTCACACTCAGCACCCCCCGCCTCCCCCGCCAAGTGTTAAAATACAACTGAGATTCATTGGGAAGAACACCAAGAACTACTAAATTAGCAGCAATGCAAATCAGACCGCATGACACGGACGCTTTGAGAGGAAAATCGATGATTTTTCTTGAATCCAAACATTACCATCAAACCCCTCTGAATTGGCCTATGTCATATGAGCACATCAAAGATGGCAACACCCATGTGATGCATCATGGACACCACTATCACTGTCCTCTACATCTACACCCCTTTATATCATCCATCCACCCATCCATCCATTATCTGAACTGCTTCTCCTGCTCTCAGGGTTGCGGGGAAGCTGGAGCCTATTCCAGTGGTCATTGGGCGGCAGGCAGGGAGACACCCTGGACAGGCCGCCAGGCAATCACAGGTCCCCCTTTATATAATTTATGCATTATTATATTGAGATTGTAATGAGGCTGCCACATGCTGTGGTATGCTAGCAGAGAATTGTATGCAGTTATCATTTGAACAGGGAGTCAAAGAGGCCATCTGTGTGAAGAGGGAACGACCATCCTTGAACCGGGGGGGGGGGGCTAAGGGCCCAGACACACCAAACCGACTAGCGGTGACGAAGGCCGACTGTTATGTTGCCTCACGTCGCCTGCAGTCCGGGCCAAAAAGTAGCACTTGAAGACATTGCAAAGACTACAGCCAACGGCCAACTAGCATGTACGTTCTGCACTGATTCGCTAAGCTGGACAGCCAATCAGAGTGATTTCTCTCACCGACGGGCTCCTCCAATTAAACATGCTGAATCAGCCAAAAAGCTGCCGACAGCAGTCCAACTAGTGCCGACGGTGCGGGGCACACTGCAAAAACTAGGGTCACAGACGCTCACCGACGGCTGACCGTTGGCCTGCTGTGTCAGGGCCCCAAGAGTACACCTGTCACCATCCTACAATGCTGTGATTGCAACCATTCCCAAATCCTCTGTGAAGAGTACACATGGCCATCGAAACTCTAGTTAATGCTCACACCCATATTGGCATATGAAGCCGGTCGTTGGTTTCGGTCGCTATGCCTCTGTATTGTTTATAAGGGTGGGGATACCTGCAGTCAGTTGAGACTGAAGAGGTCACTTAGACGAGTGATGAAACATATCTGTCGATAAACGCTGTGTCCAGATGAACTGATTCAGCTTTCTGTGAGTTATCATGCGTTTCCATCAGCGCTGGAGCTGAAATCAGGACTAGGATGTCCCACAGAAAAACTGCAATGACTACAACAAATGATGCCGTGATGCAACATGTCGGTCTACTTAATACACGTGACACATCTCCTCCGCTGACAGCGACACAGATTCAGATATTTTAGTTTGGGTTTATTTCCTGATGGGAAAAGACAAACGGCTGCAGGTTATGATTTCAGCATGCAGTGTAGGATCAGTGCAGGATGTAATAATGGCATTGTAGGATACATACATTAAATCAGATGTGACATCACTGTGCATGTGACGTGAGTGTATAACCAATCACTAAATACCGACATCATTAAGCCCCACCCACCACCACGATATGACTATATTCCAAATAATTATCAAATGGTGCTGGAAATCCACAGACAAACATGGTTTGGGCCCATTCCATGCCGAACTGTAAGCTAATGGAATCGCGACTGGAATGGTTTCTGTTGGTGTTCAGAACCGTTCAGCCTCGCTGCGGAAAAACGTCCTTACTGTTTACATCACAGGTTCAGATCAGCTGTAAAATATACTCAATAAAAAACTTTACTTCCCTTGTAGAATTCTATTATTGAAGTCAGCAGAGTGGAACAGTGAATTGTTAATGGTTTTTACATGTTTGTTTCTACACATCTGACTCTACTCAGATCAGACCACCATGGAACGACTGCTTCAATTCGCCTCAACGAGGTCACCCGCCGCTGACCCCAGTCCACCTTAATTGCCTGTGAGGACGATGCTGCCTGTGGGAACGTCAAATATCTACGGCAGCCATTTTAGGACACGGTTCATGACCGGGCCTGGAGCCTTGCTGGGAATAATGGACTAGAATTAGGACGGACTGAGTCGGGAGTGTTGACCTCCTACAGTATAAAATACGGGGCTGGGGGGAGGGAGGCAGTTATTTTGGAAGGGGAATACTAAAGCTGAGTTGAGGGTTCACTTTCCAGGACATTTTCCATGACTTCATCTTGGATATCTATGTCAGGCCTTACTGACAGAAGTAGTGGTCGACCGATATGGGTTTTTCAATGGCCGATGCCGATATTTAGAGAGCAGGGCTGCTGTGGCTTGGACCCGTCCCACACCTGACACTTCATCCGGCCCACATACCGCGTGGAATGACGGCACTTGAGCGGTCCGCTCCTGTTTGCCATATCTGGGCCAGAACCAAGCCATAGCAATGCTGCATGTGCCACATATTCAACGTCCACATGTGCTGTTGCTTGTTTTTTGTTTTTGTATCTGTTTAAGTCGGAGAGTACCGTTGGCGTCGTGGTGGCCCAGTGGTTAGCGCTGTCGCCTCACAGCAAGAAGGCCCTGGGTTCAAACCCCGGGGTTGTCCAACCTTGGGGATCAGTTCAGGTTGTCCTCTGTGTGGAGTTTGCATGTTCTCCCCGTGTCTGTGGTGGGTTTTCTCCAGGTGCTCCGGTTTCCCCCATCATCAAAAAGACATGTATGTTAGGGTTAATACTCCTGCCTGTGCCCCTGACCCGAGGCATGGCAAGACGAAGTGGAGTTGGTCTCCGGGTGCTGCACGGTGGCTGACCACTGCTCCTAGCTACACAGCTAGGATGGATTAAATGCAGAGCATAATTCCCCCACGGGGATCAATAAAGCATACAAAATAAAAATCAAAAAAATCACAAAGCCCACTTGTTGAATTGAGGCTATCTCTAGCCCATTAGAAAATGCAACTGACTGTAACTGACATTGGGTATCATAACGATCAAATCAATCGCTTACGATAGCAGATTGTTGACTTAATCCGGTCTTCCTTTGCCTCAGCTGACAGCTGCTGCTGCAGACTTCGCCCACTTGAGAATAGTTCTGTTAGCTCACTATTAATGTCACTCCACTGCTGGCAAACTTTGCACTGGCATGATCATGTATACGAGCGCCACTTATGGAGAAAATATGTTTATGCTATGTAACTTGCTTAACAATGGCAAACCACAGGAATCAGGCACACACTCGTTTCATTTCATATACTTCCCTACATGAAATGAAACGAAACATCGTCTCCCCCCAGTGTGCAGCACCTGTGAGGTAATAGCTAGGACCCGAGACTAGGTTCGGAGCAGCAGCAGATGAACTAAAACAATGGCAATAACAGACCACAGACCTGGAATTCAGTTTAAATGCGGGCTTGTTTATATTAACCAGAGAACACAAATATTTGACAGTAACACGTTCATCTGTATTACCAGTATCCCTCAAAACTAAATATAAATAAAATAAAACACAACTTAAATCGTAAATACAACTCAAAATTTCACCATCCAGTGCATAACCGATAACTCCAGACTGCACAAACCAATGCAATAGTCGCTTGTTTAAGACTCTTGAACTGTCCATAAGCACCCAGGATTCAGGAACCCTTTATTTGTCGTTTCCCCCACAGCAGCACAACACAAAGACAAACACACGTCCAACAACTACGAGAGCACACATTCCCAAACTAACACACACATCCAAACTAAACAGACAAAGGGAACGAACGCCAGCCAGCCAGGATGACTGTCGGAACCGCCAGTCTGCATGGGTTAGCAGTTAGCTTAGCCTGCCCCACTTCCGCGTCCTGTCAGAACCAGGCAGGGGCCGTGGTTCCCGGGCCCACCGAACGAAGCAGACCGAGCTCTCCCAGCCAGACCCCCTCGACACACCTCCCCGCACCCCTGACAACGACACCACAGTCAAGGCCAGGTGAGGCCGCCGCCAGACCGCCCTCGGTGTTATCGGAACTGCCGGTCTGCATGGGCTAGCAGTTAGCTTAGCCTGCCCCACTTCCGCGTCCTGTCAGAACCAGGCAGGGGCCGTGGTTCCCGGGCCCACCGAACGAAGCAGACCGAGCTCTCCCAGCCAGACACCCTCGACACACCTCCCCGCACTCCTGACAACGACACCACAGTCAAGGCCAGGTGAGGCCGCCGCCAGACCGCCCTCGGTGTCTGCATGGGCTAGCAGTTAGCTTAGCCTGCTCCGCTCTCCCAGCCATCAAACGAAGACCAAACGTAGACGCCGACGTGGGACAAAGACACTGCATGGACGGTATTGGGTGAGGCCGCTGCAAACGCGAAGCCGCGCCGCCATCTTCCCACACCGTAATAAATAAGGTCTCAGTCCTCCCACCTTCCCAGGGAAACAGCAACGTCCTTATCCGTGGTGTGAGGGCAGCTACTGGTAACACAAGACGACGTCTATCCAGTCTATCCCTCCTTTGGGTGGCTCGCCGTCTTGTTTCCAAAGCACGCAGACGCAACGCCAAACCAACTGCCTTTCTTCTGCCAGTTAGTTTAACTCAGCTTTACACCCAAAATACAGGCTTCAGCGGTTTACTTCACCCACCCACCCACACAGCGTAATGGCGGCACAGCTACCAGCATGTCCGCAGCTGAGGTTGCCTGTTGCACGTGGCTTCGACTTGGTTTTTTCAGCAAAAAACTTGAAGAGAAACACTTCCGGGCCTCGTATCACCGCCATAGCTTGGTCCTAACGCAGATAAAACAAGTTTGCAGGGTCAAAGGTCACTCTGTCCGGTTTTCTTCCTGGTCACTGCTCGCTAACAGGCTCTGCTGCGCTCCGGCGTTTTTCCGCCAGTGGGCGGAGCTGGAGTTATTTGATTGGCTGTTACAGTCGCGTCATTAAAGGTACAGCACGATTATTTTAATACCATTAACAACATTTAAGATGAAACCATGAAATTATTTAGTTATTGTGGTCCGGGTAGCGTAGTGGTCTATTCCGTCGCCTACCAACATGGGGAAGGCGGGCGGTTTGAATCCCTGTGTTACGTCCGGCTTGGTCGGGCGTCCCTACAGACACAACTGGCCGTGTCTGCGGGTGGGAAGCCGGGTGTGGGTATGTGTCCTGGTTGCTGTACTAGCGCCTCCTCTGGTCAGTAGGAGCGCCTGTTCAGGGGGGGAGGAGGAACCGGGGGGAATAGCGTGATCCTCCCATGCGCTACGTACCCCTGGTGAAACTCCTCACTGTCAGGTGAAAAGAAGTGGCTGGCGACTCCACATGTATGGGAGGAGGCATGTGGTAGTCTGCAGCCCTCCCCGGATCAGCAGAGGGGGTGGAGCAGAGACCGGGACGGCTCGGAAGAGTGGGGTAACTGGCCGAATACAATTGGGGAGAAAAAGGGGGGAAATTTCAAAAAGAAAAAAAAAGAACAAGAACAAGAACAGTGCGGGGGTTCAAGGATGGATGAACATGAGAGCATGAGACGTGGGACCCCCGTGAGACCCCCACGATGAGTAAAACGGTACCCCCATCCATTCCATCACTCATGCTCTCCCTTCCGTTTTCGTTATCACACTCTCCTACCAAGTGTCTCCCTCACCAGTTGCCTCTCTCAGCATCACAACTGAGGCCTACTGTGGACGTTTTGTGAACGGGTGTCCTCATTCAAGTAATACACACTACACTCTAGATGCTGAATTTATACGTCCTTTTGTGTTTTCATTTATATAACACAGGGATGTTCACAGCATTTCACTTCTGACCACTTAATTGTAGTCACTTGGACTAATCACCAATTCTAGTCACTAATTGTAATCACTAATTATGTACTAATGTATATTAATGTAGTCATCCATCCATCATCCAAACCGCTTATCCTACTAAAGCGAGAGACCAGGCCAGAATGAAGGGTCGCTGTAACGCGGCGGTGGACGGTGGTTCTTCACAATCTCTAATGTCATCATTATCATCTGAAGTAGAGGTGCACTGATTCCGGTTTCCAGGTTTTCAACAGTCTGACCTGCCGGTTCCTCCCTCTGGAGGTTTAGCGGGCCCAGCCAACTGGGAGGAGACCCCGGGGTAGACCCAGAACTCGCTGGAGGGACTACATGTCCAGTCTGGCCTGGGAACGCCTCGGGATGCCCCAGGAGGAGCTGGAGGACGTTACTGGGGGGAGGGACGTCTGGAGTGCCCTACTTAGCTTGCTGCCACCGCGACCCCACCCCGGAGAAGCAGCTGAAGATGAATGAATGAACGTACGAATGAATGAATGAATGAATGACCTGCCGATTCCGGTTTTTCTTTTCTTTTCTTTTTAAGAACTATAATTAAAAACACAGACATTTTGTGACTTTTCTCTAATGGAAATGTCAACTGTATGTTCATAATAAAATGTTGTGTATTAAATAACCCGCAGGTTACAGGACCTTCTCTCCTGCAAACAGAGCTCAAGATAAAGAAGGGCTCCAGGTTACGGGACAGAACTTTCTTGAACAAACAAAACCCAGCGGAAGACGACCTGCAGTATATCCCACTTCATCTAATGTGTTTTACTTTCCTACAGTAGACGACGGTTTTCGAATACGTTTTGGTGTGCGTGAATGTGATGTTCCTGTCTGTGCTGTTCCTGTCTGTGATGCTCCTGTCTGTGATGCTCCTGTCTGTGATGTTCCTGTCTGTGATGCTCCTGTCTGTGATGCTCCTGTCTGTGATGCTCCTGTCTGTGATGTTCCTGTCTGTGATGTTCCTGTCTGTGATGCTCCTGTCTGTGATACTCCTGTCTGTGATGTTCCTGTCTGTGATGCTCCTGTCTGTGATGTTCCTGTCTGTGATGTTCCTGTCTGTGATGCTCCTGTCTGTGATGTTCCTGTCTGTGATGCTCCTGTCTGTGATGTTCCTGTCTGTGATGCTCCTGTCTGTGCTGTTCCTGTCTGTGATGCTCCTGTCTGTGATGCTCCTGTCTGTGCTGTTCCTGTCTGTGCTGTTCCTGTCTGTGATGCTCCTGTCTGTGATGTTCCTGTCTGTGATGCTCCTGTCTGTGATGTTCCTGTCTGTGATGTTCCTGTCTGTGATGCTCCTGTCTGTGATGCTCCTGTCTGTGATGCTCCTGTCTGTGATGTTCCTGTCTGTGATGCTCCTGTCTGTGCTGTTCCTGTCTGTGATGCTCCTGTCTGTGATGCTCCTGTCTGTGATGCTCCTGTCTGTGATGTTCCTGTCTGTGATGCTCCTGTCTGTGATGCTCCTGTCTGTGATGTTCCTGTCTGTGATGCTCCTGTCTGTGATGCTCCTGTCTGTGATTCTCCTGTCTGTGATGCTCCTGTCTGTGATGTTCCTGTCTGTGATGTTCCTGTCTGTGATTCTCCTGTCTGTGATGTTCCTGTCTGTGATGCTCCTGTCTGTGATTCTCCTGTCTGTGATGCTCCTGTCTGTGATGCTCCTGTCTGTGATTCTCCTGTCTGTGATGTTCCTGTCTGTGATGTTCCTGTCTGTGATGTTCCTGTCTGTGCTGTTCCTGTCTGTGATGCTCCTGTCTGTGATGTTCCTGTCTGTGATGCTCCTGTCTGTGATGCTCCTGTCTGTGATGCTCCTGTCTGTGATGTTCCTGTCTGTGATGTTCCTGTCCGTGATGCTCCTGTCTGTGATGCTCCTGTCTGTGATGCTCCTGTCTGTGATGCTCCTGTCTGTGATGTTCCTGTCTGTGATGTTCCTGTCTGTGATGCTCCTGTCTGTGCTGTTCCTGTCTGTGATGTTCCTGTCTGTGATGTTCCTGTCTGTGATGCTCCTGTCTGTGCTGTTCCTGTCTGTGCTGTTCCTGTCTGTGCTGTTCCTGTCTGTGATGCTCCTGTCTGTGCTGTTCCTGTCTGTGATGCTCCTGTCTGTGCTGTTCCTGTCTGTGATGCTCCTGTCTGTGATGCTCCTGTCTGTGATGTTCCTGTCTGTGATGCTCCTGTCTGTGATGCTCCTGTCTGTGATGTTCCTGTCTGTGATGCTCCTGTTTGTGATGCTCCTGTCTGTGCTGTTCCTGTCTGTGATGCTCCTGTCTGTGATGCTCCTGTCTGTGATTTTCCTGTCTGTGATGCTCCTGTCTGTGATGCTCCTGTCTGTGATGTTCCTGTCTGTGCTGTTCCTGTCTGTGCTGTTCCTGTCTGTGCTGTTCCGGTCTGTGATGCTCCTGTCTGTGCTGTTCCTGTCTGTGATGCTCCTGTCTGTGCTGTTCCTGTCTGTGATGCTCCTGTCTGTGATGTTCCTGTCTGTGATGCTCCTGTCTGTGATGTTCCTGTCTGTGATGCTCCTGTCTGTGATGCTCCTGTCTGTGATGTTCCTGTCTGTGATGCTCCTGTCTGTGATGTTCCTGTCTGTGCTGTTCTTGTCTGTGATGCTCCTGTCTGTGATGCTCCTGTCTGTGATTTTCCTGTCTGTGATGCTCCTGTTTGTGATGCTCCTGTCTGTGATGTTCCTGTCTGTGATGCTCCTGTTTGTGATGCTCCTGTCTGTGATGCTCCTGTCTGTGATGCTCCTGTCTGTGATTTTCCTGTCTGTGATGCTCCTGTCTGTGATGCTCCTGTCTGTGATGTTCCTGTCTGTGATGTTCCTGTCTGTGATGCTCCTGTCTGTGATTTTCCTGTCTGTGATGTTCCTGTCTGTGCTGTTCCTGTCTGTGATGCTCCTGTCTGTGATGTTCCTGTCTGTGATGCTCCTGTCTGTGATGCTCCTGTCTGTGATTTTCCTGTCTGTGATGCTCCTGTCTGTGATGCTCCTGTCTGTGATGTTCCTGTCTGTGATGTTCCTGTCTGTGATGCTCCTGTCTGTGATGTTCCTGTCTGTGATGCTCCTGTCTGTGATGCTCCTGTCTGTGATGTTCCTGTCTGTGATGCTCCTGTCTGTGATGCTCCTGTCTGTGCTGTTCCTGTCTGTGATGCTCCTGTCTGTGATGCTCCTGTCTGTGATTTTCCTGTCTGTGATGCTCCTGTCTGTGATGCTCCTGTCTGTGATGTTCCTGTCTGTGCTGTTCCTGTCTGTGCTGTTCCTGTCTGTGCTGTTCCTGTCTGTGATGCTCCTGTCTGTGCTGTTCCTGTCTGTGATGCTCCTGTCTGTGCTGTTCCTGTCTGTGATGCTCCTGTCTGTGATGTTCCTGTCTGTGGTGTTCCTGTCTGTGATACTCCTGTCTGTGATACTCCTGTCTGTGATGCTCCTGTCTGTGATGCTCCTGTCTGTGATGCTCCTGTCTGTGATGTTCCTGTCTGTGATGCTCCTGTCTGTGATGCTCCTGTCTGTGATGTTCCTGTCTGTGATGCTCCTGTCTGTGATGCTCCTGTCTGTGCTGTTCCTGTCTGTGATGCTCCTGTCTGTGATGCTCCTGTCTGTGATTTTCCTGTCTGTGATGCTCCTGTCTGTGATGCTCCTGTCTGTGATGTTCCTGTCTGTGCTGTTCCTGTCTGTGCTGTTCCTGTCTGTGCTGTTCCTGTCTGTGATGCTCCTGTCTGTGCTGTTCCTGTCTGTGACGCTCCTGTCTGTGCTGCTCCTGTCTGTGATGCTCCTGTCTGTGATGTTCCTGTCTGTGGTGTTCCTGTCTGTGATACTCCTGTCTGTGATGCTCCTGTCTGTGATGCTCCTGTCTGTGATGCTCCTGTCTGTGATGCTCCTGTCTGTGATGTTCCTGTCTGTGCTGTTCCTGTCTGTGATGTTCCTGTCTGTGATGTTCCTGTCTGTGATGCTCCTGTCTGTGATGTTCCTGTCTGTGATGTTCCTGTCTGTGCTGTTCCTGTCTGTGATGCTCCTGTCTGTGATGCTCCTGTCTGTGATGTTCCTGTCTGTGATGCTCCTGTCTGTGATGTTCCTGTCTGTGATACTCCTGTCTGTGATGTTCCTGTCTGTGATGCTCCTGTCTGTGATGCTCCTGTCTGTGATGTTCCTGTCTGTGATGCTCCTGTCTGTGATGCTCCTGTCTGTGATGTTCCTGGCTGTGATGCTCCTGTCTGTGATGTTCCTGTCTGTGATGTTCCTGTCTGTGATGCTCCTGTCTGTGATGCTCCTGTCTGTGATGTTCCTGTCTGTGCTGCCGTGTTCCTGGCCTGAGCCATCCTGCAGCATGCATGTCAACTTATCCGGCACAGGATCGGATATATCCGAGACTGACCTCACAGCAAGAAGGGTCGTGGGTTCAAGCCCCGGGGTAGTCTAACCTTGGGGGTCGTCCCGGGTCGTCCTCTGTGTGGAGTTTGCATGTTCTCCCCGTGTCTGTGTGGGTTTCATCCGGGTGGTCCGGTTTCCTCCCACAGTCCAAAGACATGTAGGTCAGGTGACTCGGCCGTACTACATGGCCCCTAGGTGTGAGTGTGTGTGTGTGTGTGTGTGTGTGTGTGTGTGATGGTCTGGCGGTCTGTCCAGGGTGTCTCCCCGCCTGCCGCCCAATGACTGCTGGGATAGGCTGCAGCATCCCCTGCCACCCTGAGAGCAGGATAAGCAGTTTGGATAATGGATGGATGGATGGATGGACGGACGGATGGATGGATGGATGGATGGATGGATGGATGGACGGACGGATGGACGGATGGATGGATGGATGACCGACAGGTCACAGGTCATGGCTGATTGAGCTGCAAATCAGCCGATGCGCCGGCCGATGGAGCGGTGCATCTCTGGCCTGAAGTAAGAAAGACAGTATGCCATGACTGGCAGCAGCTCCCAGCACCCAGTGTTATCCCAAGCAGAACACGTCTGTCTGTCTGTGTGTGTCTGTCTGTGTGTGTGTGTGTGTGTGTGTGTGTCTGTCTGTCTGTGTGTGTGTCTGTCTGTTTTTTGTCCCCGTAGTGATAAATCACTTCTCCGTTTTCCATCCCTTTAAATTCTCTAATCTCTCATCCTTTTAATTCTGCGAATTGTTTGGCATAAATCTCCCTGTCTGCTTACGGGGCAGGCACACACACACACACACACACACACACGCAGGGTGAATCAGGTTGGAAGTCGCTCGGGGGGGGGGGGGTTTAGAGCAATCCCCAGGAGGAGATTTAGGAGTATAATCAGTGTGTATGTGCACGTGTGAGTGCATGTGTGAGTTTGGTGTGTTTTGTGGATCTGTGTGTGTGTTTGCATTGTCTGAGCAGGTGTGTGTGTGTGTTTGCATTGTCTGAGCAGGTGTGTGTGTGCGTGTGTGTTAGTGTTGATAAGTCAGGATTAATAGAAGACACACTTTTATGTAAATTCTCCGCCGGGATCAGAAGGTGATACATTTTGTCTGTGATATTGTTGGTCTGTGACGTACAGGATGTGTGTTGTGTTGTTTCATGTCCTGTAAAAGCTGGTCGGCTTGCAGCAACTCTCCACAGCATCTACAACGAGGACGTCGTTGTGTAAATCAGGGTCAGTGTTGTGTTACGTTGTCCCATAGGACACTGTTGTCAGGCTGAGTCCAGCGGTGGTGCCGCACCCAACATCTGCCACACGAGGCGAGTGAATGTGTAACACAAAACTACCCACAATTCACTTCGACTAGCCGCTCACACACCATGTTTGATACACCACTGCTGTATCAATTCTGCTTCAGCTTTAAAGGTAAGACCACTATTACATCTGGAGTGAGTGAGTGTGTGAGTGTGTGTGTGTGTGTGTGGGTGGGTGGGTGGGTGTGGGTGTGTGCGTGTGTGTGGGCTTGAAGGGGTATAACAGTAATGTAATTTGTAAAGCTGCTTAGGGTCAGGCTTAGAACAGGCTAATCTGTCCGTCTATCTGCCTGATTGAAAAGCTGACCGATTGTCCGTCTGTAGGCCAGATAAGTGACTCCGTGCTACAGACCACAGTGCAGATAAGTGACTCCATGCTACAGACCACAGTGCAGATAAGTGACTCCGTGCTACAGACCACAGTGCAGATAAGTGACTCCGTGCTACAGACCACAGTGCAGATAAGTGACTCCATGCTACAGACCACAGTGCAGATAAGTGACTCCGTGCTACAGACCACAGTGCAGATAAGTGACTCCGTGCTACAGACCACAGTGCAGATAAGTGACTCCGTGCTACAGACCACAGTGCAGATAAGTGACTCCGTGCTACAGACCACAGTGCAGATAAGTGACTCCATGCTACAGACCACAGTGCAGATAAGTGACTCCATGCTACAGACCACAGTGCAGATAAGTGACTACATGCTACAGACCACAGTGCAGATAAGTGACTCCGTGCTACAGACCACAGTGCAGATAAGTGACTCCACGCTACAGACCACAGTGCAGATAAGTGACTCCGTGCTACAGACCGCAGTGCAGATAAGTGACTCCATGCTACAGACCACAGTGCAGATAAGTGACTACATGCTACAGACCACAGTGCAGATAAGTGACTCCGTGCTACAGACCACAGTGCAGATAAGTGACTCCGTGCTACAGACCACAGTGCAGATAAGTGACTCCATGCTACAGACCACAGTGCAGATAAGTGACTCCATGCTACAGACCACAGTGCAGATAAGTGACTCCATGTTACAGACCACAGTGCAGATAAGTGACTCCATGCTACAGACCACAGTGCAGATAAGTGACTACATGCTACAGACCACAGTGCAGATAAGTGACTCCGTGCTACAGACCACAGTGCAGATAAGTGACTCCGTGCTACAGACCACAGTGCAGATAAGTGACTCCGTGCTACAGACCACAGTGCAGATAAGTGACTCCATGCTACAGACCACAGTGCAGATAAGTGACTCCATGCTACAGACCACAGTGCAGATAAGTGACTCCGTGCTACAGACCACAGTGCAGATAAGTGACTCCGTGCTACAGACCACAGTGCAGATAAGTGACTCCATGTTACAGACCACAGTGCAGATAAGTGACTACATGCTACAGACCACAATGCAGATAAATTACTCCATGCTACAGACCACAGTGCAGATAAGTGACTCCATGTTACAGACCACAGTGCAGATAAGTGACTCCATGCTACAGACCACAGTGCAGATAAGTGACTCCATGCTACAGACCACAGTGCACATAAGTGACTCCGTGCTACAGACCACAGTGCAGATAAGTGAGTCCGTGCTACAGACCACAGTGCAGATAAGTGACTCCGTGCTACAGACCACAGTGCAGATAAGTGACTCCATGCTACAGACCACAGTGCAGATAAGTGACTCAGTGCTACAGACCACAGTGCAGATAAGTGACTCCGTGCTACAGACCACAGTGCAGATAAGTGACTCCATGCTACAGACCACAGTGCAGATAAGTGACTCCATGCTAAAGACCACAGTGCAGATAAGTGACTCCACGCTACAGACCACAGTGCAGATAAGTGACTCAGTGCTACAGACCACAGTGCAGATAAGTGACTCCGTGCTACAGACCACAGTGCAGATAAGTGACTCCATGCTACAGACCACAGTGCAGATAAGTGACTCCATGCTAAAGATCACAGTGCAGATAAGTGACTCCACGCTACAGACCACAGTGCAGATAAGTGACTCCGTGCTACAGACCACAGTGCAGATAAGTGACTCCACGCTACAGACCACAGTGCAGATAAGTGACTCCACGCTACAGACCACAGTGCAGATAAGTGACTCCACGCTACAGACCACAGTGCAGATAAGTGACTCCACGCTACAGACCACAGTGCAGATAAGTGACTCCACGTTACAGACCACAGTGCAGATAAGTAACTCCACGCTACAGACCACAGTGCAGATAAGTGACTCCACGCTACAGACCACAGTGCAGATAAGTGACTCCACGCTACAGACCACAGTGCAGATAAGTGACTCCACGCTACAGACCACAGTGCAGATAAGTGACTCCACGCTACAGACCACAGTGCAGATAAGTGACTCCATGCTACAGACCACAGTGCAGATAAGTGACTCCATGCTACAGACCACAGTGCAGATAAATGACTCCATGCTACAGACCACAGTGCAGATAAGTGACTACGTGCTACAGACCACAGTGCAGATAAGTGACTCCGTGCTACAGACCACAGTGCAGATAAATGACTCCATGCTACAGACCACAGTGCAGATAAATGACTCCATATTACAGACCACAGTGCAGATAAGTGACTCCATGTTACAGACCACAGTGCAAGACAAAGACCATCAGACGGTACAGATGTATTTGAGATTCCATAAACGTGTACTCGTTACAGACACTGAAGTTATAGACGATATTATAGTAGATATTAGAGTAGATATTATTGTATTCATTATAGTAGATATTATAGTATTTATTACAGTAGATATTATAGTATTTATTATAGTGGATATTATAGTATTTATTATAGTAGATATTATAGTATCTATTATAGTGGATATTATAGTATATATTATAGTAGCTATTATGGTATTTATTATAGTGGATATTATAGTATTTATTAAAGTAGATATTATAGTATTTATTATAGTGGATATTATAGTATCTATTATAGTGGATATTATGGTATTTATTATAGTATTTATTATAGTATTTATTATAGTATCTATTATGGTGGATATTATGGTATTTATTATAGTAGATATTATAGTATTTATTATAGTAGATATTATAGTATCTATTATAGTATTTATTATAGTAGATATTAGAGTAGATATTATAGTGGATATTATAGTATTTATTATAGTGGATATTATAGTATTTATTATAGTAGATATTATAGTATCTATTATAGTGGATATTATAGTATTTATTATAGTAGATATTATAGTATTTATTATAGTGGATATTACGGTATTTATTATAGTAGATATTATAGTATCTATTATAGTATTTATTATAGTAGATATTAGAGTAGATATTATAGTATTTATTATAGTGGATATTAGAGTCATAATAAATTAGACATCTTCCATCATAACAGATAATAGAGACACTGTAAAGATTATACTTCTGGATATTATCATAAAAAATGGCTAACACTCCTCTCCGTCTCTGACTCTGTGTGTGTGTGTGTGGAGCACAGATATCTTGGCATGAGGACTCTAGACAGGGAGACAAGCGGCAGCAGTAAATACATAAACAGATCGATGCTCATTATGGAAATGAACTGGCGCGCTGGTGTGTGATTTCTTTTTAAACTTGGTACAGTGGCACGGGACCTCCACAGGGTTGCCGACCCCTGCTGCTCCAGCTCTTCTGGACTTCACACATTGCGAATGACTTTATCCCAGACAGCATCCGGATGTGGGCCACTCAGGCAATGATGCGGTACTGATGGCCTTCTTCTGGCCCTGACAAAATGGATGTGAGCCTGAAGTGGCCCACATGTATAATAGCAAATATGGCCCAAATGTGCCAAATCACATGTGGGCCTTTTTTGGCAAAGCTGCGGTGCTCTGGGCAACATGTGATCTGGATGTGACCCTGAAGTGCCCCGTGTGGTAAATGGTGAATATGGCCCAAATATCACAAAACAAATATGGGCCACCTTTGGCAAATATGTGGCATTGCTATGGCTTGGTTCTGGCCCAGATCTGGCAAACCGGAGCGGACCGCCCAAGTGCCATCATTCCACGCGGTATGTGGGCCGGATGAAGTGTCGGGTGTGGGACGGGTCCGGGCCACAGCAATTTGGTTATCTGGGATGGTTTTATGTATATTGTGTTTGGTTGTGGTTTGGTACCAGAGAGAAGAACCTGAAGACAAACCTATCATGGTCCAGATCAGATCTGGATGCTGGTGTCAACCACGTCTATAGGCAAGAAGTTCAAACAAACCAACAGGACAGCTGCTGGGGGTCCAAAGATCACAAAACACAAAACTGGGGATAATTTGTTCATGTCTTACCGGTAATGGTGTGGACAGACAGACAGACAGACAGACAGACTCAAACAACAGAGAGAAACTGTACGAGAATGAAATGAAGTGTTTTCTCCTGTGATGCTAAATTTAACCCCTCTGTGTTTATCTTTTAATTCACAACATGTCTCCTCCTCACTCCCCCTTACATGTACCGCCCTGTCTCCGCTCCTCATATAACCCCCCCCCCCTCTCCCACCTCCCCCTGCTCCCTGGACTTATGTAACGTCTCTATTTCTGGACCCCCGAAACAGAATTGTACGCCATGCGGCGGGACCACCTCTCTCATCTGGTTGGTCTCGTGTAACGAGAGCTGACTCAGCGGTCCAATCAAAGAGAGGTGGGTAGTGAACCAGCGGGCGGGACGAAAGACTGCGATTGGTCCACGGCACTGTTGCACTGGTATCTTAAGCGAAGCAGAGTCCAGTGGACCGGTGAATGGAGTGGATTAATGACCCAGTCACACTACATGTCCAATCTGGCCTGGTGTTCCCAGCCCAGACTGGACATGTAGTCCCTCCAGCGAGTTCTGGGTCTACCCCGGGGTCTCCTCCCAGTTGGCCGTGCCCGGTAAACCTCCAAAGGAAGGTGCCCAGGAGGCATCCTGATCAGGTGCCTGAACAACCTCAACTGGCTCCTTTCGACATGAAGGAGGAGCGGCTCTACTCCGAGCTCCCTCCAGATGTCCGAGCTCCTCACCCTATCTCTAAGGCTGAGCCCAGACACCCTACGGAGGGAACCCATTTCAGCCGCTTGTATCCGCCATCCCACCCTTTCGGTCACTACCCAAAGCTCATGACCACAGGTGAGGGTTGGAACGAAGACTGACTGGTAAACTGAGAGCTTTGCCTTCCAGCTCAGCTCCCTCTTCACCACAACGGTCCGGTACAACGTCCACATTACTGCTGATGCTGCACCAATCCACCTGTCAATCTCCCGCTCCATCCTACCCTCACTTGTGAACAAGAGCCCGAGATACTTGAACTCCTTCACTTGAGGCAACAACTCATCCCCAATTAATTACCATCAAATATTCAATACTACAGTGTTAAACACGAGAACAACAGGTATCATGTACAACCTGCTGAGAGCAGAGTGGCTTGGCTTTCTGTCATTCAGCAAAAAAGATTTTACCTCAAGTTTCATTTTCCGCTGACACCAAGCTAAAGTTCAGTCCCATGAACTGGACTGGTGCCGTGTTTACCTGACCCATCAGCCGCATCTCGTCGTTGAACTCCATGATGCTCCTCTGTCTCCCGTTGTCCTTTACCTGTTGTAAACGATACACAATCATCTTCTTCTTCTTCCAGCTTGCTCCCTCTTTCTCAGGGGTCACCACAGCGGATTTTACAGTTTCCATCGGTACCCTGTGATGGCGACCTTTGTTAACCCAGGTCTCGACTGATCCGGTATGGAGCCTCGACCGATCCGGTACGGTCTTGTCAAGGTGTAAACTACACAAAATACGACGACCAAAACAGAACTTGAGCTTAATGGTGATCCCCGGCGGTACTAACTGCACTAGTAGTCATGACGCGGTAGTTTAAAGTCATGTCTTCACTAACCCAAAAGCTGACCAACCGCACGACCGTGGCTCCCTGCTCTCGGCCCTTCTCCACTTTCTGATTTGAACTTCTGTATGTGTCCTTTTTTATGTGAGCAACTACTTTTACTGCAAACATCCAGAAATACTGCTGGCATTCATCCTCAGATACTACAAGAACACTATAATGGCCGGACGGTTACCCTCCATGTGTAAATACAGGTGTCCGTTAAATCGAGTCCCGGTTTTGTCACGACATGTGACCTGCGGTCTGAGAAGGACGTCTCCGTCTGTCTCTGCGTGTCTGTCTTTTCTGCCATTTGCAGGAACGGTGTAGAAACATACAAGGAAGGACAGTTTCCATCACCCTCCCCCTGGCCCTTCTCATTTCACTCCACCCACCTCACATCCACGGGGAGCTCGGCGAAAACGATTAAAATACGCACACGACACAACCATTGTAGGCCTCATCTCCAACAATGATGAAACCCAGTACCGCACTGCAGTACGCCAAGCTGCCACTTGGGGCGCAAACAACAACCTTCTGCTTAATACAGCCACAACCCGACAACTCGTTATTGACTTCCGATGCATGCCGAATCCCACAACACCCATACAAATGAGCGGAGACCCCATCACCACCACCACCTCTTTTAAATTCCTTGGAACATCCATCAGCAACAACCTGACGTGGAAAACTAACACAACACATCAGTGCAAAAGCTCAACAACCACTTTACTTCCTTAGCTTGAAAACACCGGCTCAAACCTCAACTGCTCCTTCTGCTTTACTCAGCCATTACCCAGCCCATCATAACATCTGCTGTTACACTAGCGCAGGATTACAGTATTACAGAATTACAGTGTTACAATGTTACAGTGTTACAATGTTACAGTATTACACTAGCGCAGGATTACAGTATTACAGTGTTACAGTGTTACAGTATTACAGTGTTACAGTATTACAGTATTACAGTGTTACAGTATTACAGTGTTACAGTATTACACTATTACAGTGTTACAGTATTACAATGTTACAGTATTACAGTATTATAGTATTACAGTATCGCAGTATTACAGTATTACAGAATTACACTATCGCAGTATTACAGTATCACAATATTATAGTATCACAGTATTATAGTACTACAGTATGGTGCGGTGGCACGGACAGTCAAACACGGGAAAACCCTGCAGAGGACTGTCAACAAGACATCCAACATCACAGACAGCCAACTCCCCTCAGCTGAATCTCTACATACTCCCCGGACTGTAAAGCGAGCAAAGAAGATCACCTCATCCTGCTCATCACCTCTTCCAGCTCCTTCCCTCGGGAGGCGCTACAGGTCACTGTCCACTAAGACTAAACGCTTCACACACAGTTTTCCCCCTAGCCATCAGGACTCGGAAGTCCTCCCTACAGTCCCTCCTCACACACCGCTGTCATAAACACCCCCATTCACCTGGTGATTATGCCTGATGTGTTTGTTTCTGTTATTGTGTGACTGTATTGTTCATGCTAATGTGTGGAGTGTCTGTTGTTGTCCATGTGTGTATTGCGCTGCAGAGTGTTAAGTGCACCAAAAACAAACTCCACCGGCCTTGGTCGTGTGGCTAATAAAACAATCTAGTCTAATCTAATCTAATCTAGTCTAATCTAATCTGATCTGACCTAATCTGATCCGATCTCGTGCACGATAGACTCAGCATGAGTCCGTGAAGGAGGAGCGTGGCTCTAAACAGCTAAATCCTGTGTGTGGAGCACGACGGCGGCCTCCTGTCTCTGGAGTCATAATGGTGAGTAATGCACCCAGCTGGCCCGGCTGCTGGACTGCACATCCGTCTGCAGGCCGGCACGTCCCTGCTCGCTGACCCCCATCATCACACCGCGGCAACACACGGGCTGCCTTCGGGATGACAGTGACGCCACAGCCGGAATTACTCACCGCCAGAGCGATGAGAAACGGCGGACTGTCGCTAATCCACCACCGCACAGAGACAAGTCACACAACGAACAGGGAAAAAAAGATCACAAGGCCGAGCTGCTGAACCCGCTGCAGCCAGCCAGGCGCACAACCCCACACCACACACCCCACAACCCACACCACACAGCTCACAACATCACCCAGATACACTGAGCAGAACATGCTGGGGGAGGGGATGGCGTTTTATAAATACCCCCACCCCCCCACCTCCACACACACTCCCACAGTCCAGTGAGAGATGTCACCGCTGACGACTGGCACAGAAAAATAAATGGAGCGACAGACAGGCAAGTGAGAAAGACAGACAGACAGACAGACAGACAGACAGACAGACAGACAGACAGACAGACAGACAGACAGACAGACAGACAGACAGACAGACAGAAAAATAGAGGACAGCACGGTGGCGCAGTGGTTAGCGCTGTCGCCTCACAGCAAGAAGGTCCTGGGTTTGAACCCCCAACCTTGGGGGTCATCCCAGGTCGTCCTCTGTGTGGAGTTTGCATGTTCTCCCCCGTGTCTGTGGTGGGTTTCCTCCGGGTGCTCCGGTTTCCCCCCCCATCAAAAGGACAAGCACGTTACAGTTAGTACTCCTGTCTGCGCCCCTGAGCAAGGCATGGCAAGGCGAACTGGAGTTGGCCCCGGGCGCTGCAGAGCCTTTTTAGATTTTATACATTAAAATTTTCTATTTTGTTACATTCTTAATCAAACATTTCTGCAAAGGTTCTAAATAAAAGGAGAAAAATAAGCAAATATGAGTAAGTACCTTTTATTGGTCGAGTATATAATGCAAAATGTAATAAGACATAGGCATTTCCATGTGGTCATTTTATATAAACTATTTATTCACTGAATTTACAGAAAATGGGCTATATTGTGATATGATAATGAATGACATACATCGCGATATGTATCGTTATCTTGATACGAATGACATATGTATATCGTGATACGAATCGTTATCATGATATGAATGACATATATCGTGATATGTATCATCATCATGATATGAATGACCTATATCGTGATATGTATCCTTACCATGATATGAATGACCTATATCGTGATATGTATCCTTACCATGATATGAATGACCTATATTGTGACATGTATCATCATCATGACATGAGTTACCTATAAAATTATATGTATCATTATCATGATATGAGTGACCTTTAAAATGATATGTATCGTTATCGTGATATGAATGACCTATATCGTGATATGTATCGTTATCATGATATGAGTGACCTTTAAATGATATGTATTGTTACCGTGATATGAATGACATATATCGTGATATGTATCGTTATCATGATATGAATTACCAATATAGTAGTGGTATGTATCGTTATCACTATATGAATGACCTATATCGTGATATGTATCATTACCATGATATGAATGACATCTAAAGCGATATGTATCGTTATCGTGATATGAATGTCATATATCGTGATATATATCGTTACCATGACATGACTGACATATATCATGTGTCATGATATGTATCGTTATGAACGACATATATCGTGATATATATCGTTATCATGACACGACTGACATCGTGTATCGTGATATGTATCGTTATCATGTTATGAATGACATCTACCGCGATATGTATCGTCATCGTGGCATGAATGACATATATTGTAATATATATCGTTATCATGATATGAATGACATACACTACCGTTCAAAAGTTTGGGATCACATTGAAATGTCCATATTTTTGAAGGAAAAGCACTGTACTGTTCAATGAAGATAACTTTAAACTAGTCTTAACTTTAAAGAAATACACTCTATACATTGCTAATGTGGTAAATGACTATTCTAGCTGCAAATGTCTGGTTTTTGGTGCAATATCTACATAGGTGTATAGAGGCCCATTTCAAGCAACTATCACTCCAGTGTTCTAATGGTACAATGTGTTTGCTCATTGGCTCAGAAGGCTAATTGATGATTAGAAAACCCTTGTGCAATCATGTTCACACATCCGAAAACAGTTTAGCTCGTTACAGAAGCTACAAAACTGACCTTCCTTTGAGCAGATTGAGTTTCTGGAGCATCACATTTGTGGGGTCAATTAAACGCTCAAAATGGCCAGAAAAAGAGAACTTTCATCTGAAACTCGACAGTCTATTCTTGTTCTTAGAAATAAAGGCTATTCCATGCGAGAAATTGCTAAGAAATTGAAGATTTCCTACACCGGTGTGTACTACTCCCTTCAGAGGACAGCACAAACAGGCTCTAACCAGAGTAGAAAAAGAAGTGGGAGGCCGCGTTGCACAACTGAGCAAGAAGATAAGTACATTAGAGTCTCTAGTTTGAGAAACAGACGCCTCACAGGTCCCCAACTGGCATCTTCATTAAATAGTACCCGCAAAACACCAGTGTCAACATCTACAGTGAAGAGGCGGCTGCGGGATTCTGGGCTTCAGGGCAGAGTGGCAAAGAAAAAGCCATATCTGAGACTGACCAATAAAAGAAAAAGATTAAGATGGGCAAAAGAACACAGACATTGGACAGAGGAAGACTGGAAAAAAGTGTTGTGGACGGATGAATCCAAGTTTGAGGTGTTTGGACCACAAAGAAGAACGTTTGTGAGACGCAGAACAAATGAAAAGATGCTGGAAGAATGCCTGACGCCATCTGTTAAGCATGGTGGAGGTAATGTGATGGTCTGGGGTTGCTTTGGTGCTGGTAAGGTGGGAGATTTGTACAGGGTAAAAGGGATTCTGAATAAGGAAGGCTATCACTCCATTTTGCAACGCCATGCCATACCCAGTGGACAGCGCTTGATTGGAGCCAATTTCATCCTACAACAGGACAATGACCCTAAACACACCTCCAAATTGTGCAAGAACTATTTAGAGCAGAAGCAGGCAGCTGGTATTCTATCGGTAATGGAGTGGCCAGCGCAGTCACCAGATCTGAACCCCATTGAGCTGTTGTGGGAGCAGCTTGACCGTATGGTACGCAAGAAGTGCCCATCCAACCAATCCAACTTGTGGGAGCTGCTTCTGGAAGCGTGGGGTGCAATTTCTCCAGATTACCTCAACAAATTAACAGCTAGAATGCCAAAGGTCTGCAATGCTGTAATTGCTGCAAATGGAGGATTCTTTGACGAAAGCAAAGTTTGATGTAAAAAAAATCTTATTTCAAATACAAATCATTATTTCTAACCTTGTCAATGTCTTGACTCTATTTTCTATTCATTTCACAACATATGGTGGTGAATAAGTGTGACTTTTCATGGAAAACACAAAATTGTTTGGGTGATCCCAAACTTTTGAACGGTAGTGTATATCGTGATATGTATCATTATCTTGTTATGAATGACATATATCTTGATATGTATCATTATCTTGTTATGAATGACATCTACCGCGATATGTATCGTCATTGTGGCATGAATGACATATATTGGATATATATCGTTATCATGACATGAATGACATATATCATGATATATATAGTTATCACGATATGAATGACATATATCGTGTATCGTGATATATATCGTTATCATGATATGAATGACATATATCGTGATATATATCGTTATCATGATATGAATGACATATATCATGTATCGTGATATGTATCGTTATCATGATATGAATGACATATATCGCGATATGTATGTTATATGACTGACATATACCGCGATATGTATCGTTATTGTGACGTGAATGACCTATGTCGTGATATGAATGACGATGAGTATCGTTATCACGATATGAAGGACCTATCTCGTGATATGAGATTTTGGTCATATTGCACAGCACTATATGCAACTATATCTCTCTCTCTCTCTCTCTGACACACACACACAAATTGGCAAACATACACATATCCCCCATACACAAATTTAGCCACATGCATCATATGTGCTATGTGTAATATCTCTGTTTTACCCCTACTCATAGTCTCATATTTAATCCATCCATCCAATATCTGAACTGCTTATCCTGCTCTCAGGGTCGCAGGGATGCTGGAGCCTATCCCAGCAGTCACTGGGTGGCAGACACCCTGGACAGGCTGCCAGGCCATCACAGGGCCCGCCCACACACACTCAGACACACACACACCTAGGGACAATTCAGTACGGCCGATTCACCTGACCTACATGTCTTTGGACTGTGGGAGGAACCGGAGCCCCCAGAGGAAACCCACACAGAGAGCATGCAAACTCCACACAGAGGACGACCCAGGATGACCCACCAAGGTTGGACTACCACGGGGCTCGAACCCAGGACCTTCTTGTTGTGAGGTGACCGTGCTAACCACTGCGCCACCGTGCCGCCCTCATATTTAATATCACTAGTAAATATCATGACATGACGGGCAGGTTGCACCCTATGAGCTGTGAATGTGATGAATGGTACATGCATCAGCAGGACTGGGTGGGTTACTGGGTGGGTGGGGATAACTGAAACTGAGCAGAATGTGTCCTTGTCTTCCTATCAGCACTCAGAGCGCCAAATACTACCGGGGGGAAACACTAAATCAACTATCAAAACTTTCTGGACGTTATTTAAACTTTTAACGTCATGTTTCCTGAGAGGGCGTTCCTCCATTAAGTCCCCGAACTCCGTCAGTGTTGTGCTGCAGAAGACCCGTGAGCCGCTGCAGAGGGGAACGGGTTGCATAACAAAAGCATGTACAGTATTATTCTCCAAACGTGGCCTTAATCCACACGGCAGGAATTAGAAAGCTCCCAGAGGTGGGGTTTCTTATCTCCTGCTGTTCAAGATGGACGTCTGATGTCACGTATGACCATCTCCTAATACTCTGGTAGGCCTCGCTGGCCCCTGAACCCCGACCTGCAGCCACACAGTAAGCAGATCTCCTCACGGCCAGACCTGAACCCCGACCTGCAGCCACACAGTAAGCAGATCTCCTCACGGCCAGACCTGAACCCCGACCTGCAGCCACACAGTAAGCAGATCTCCTCACGGCCAGACCTGAACCCTGACCTGCAGCCACACAGTAAGCAGATCTCCTCAAGGCCAGACCTGAACCCTGACCTGCAGCCACACAGTAAGCAGATCTCCTCTCGGCCAGACCTGAACCCCGACCTGCAGCCGCACAGTAAGCAGATCTCCTCAAGGCCAGACCTGAACCTCGACCTGCAGCCACACAGTAAGCAGATCTCACGGCCAGACCTGAACCCTGACCTGCAGCCACACAGTAAGCAGATCTCCTCACGGCCAGACCTGAACCCTGACCTGCAGCCACACAGTAAGCAGATCTCCTCACGGCCAGACCTGAACCCCGACCTGCAGCCACACAGTAAGCAGATCTCCTCACAGCCAGACCTGAACCCTGACCTGCAGCCACACAGTAAGCAGATCTCCTCAAGGCCAGACCTGAACCCTGACCTGCAGCCACACAGTAAGCAGATCTCCTCACGGCCAGACCTGAACCCCGACCTGCAGCCACACAGTAAGCAGATCTCCTCATAGCCAGACCTGAACCTCAACCTGCAGCCACATAGTAAGCAGATCTCCTCACGGCCAGACCTGAACCCCGACCTGCAGCCACACAGTAAGCAGATCTCCTCAAGGCCAGACCCGAACCCCGACCTGCAGCCACACAGTAAGCAGATCTCCTCACGGCCAGACCCGAACCCTGACCTGCAGCCACACAGTAAGCAGATCTCCTCACGGCCAGACCTGAACCTCAACCTGAAGCCACATAGTAAGCAGATCTCCTCACGGCCAGACCTGAACCCCGACCTGCAGCCACACAGTAAGCAGATCTCCTCATAGCCAGACCCGAACCCCGACCTGCAGCCACACAGTAAGCAGATCTCCTCACGGCCAGACCCGAACCCTGACCTGCAGCCACACAGTAAGCAGATCTCCTCACGGCCAGACCTGAACCTCAACCTGAAGCCACATAGTAAGCAGATCTCCTCACGGCCAGACCTGAACCCCGACCTGCAGCCACACAGTAAGCAGATCTCCTCATAGCCAGACCTGAACCCCGACCTGCAGCCACACAGTAAGCAGATCTCCTCAAGGCCAGACCTGAACCCCGACCTGCAGCCACACAGTAAGCAGATCTCCTCACGGCCAGACCTGAACCCTGACCTGCAGCCACACAGTAAGCAGATCTCCTAACGGCCAGACCCGAATCCCGACCTGCAGCCACAGTAAGCAGATCTCCTAACGGCCAGACCCGAATCCCGACCTGCAGCCACAGTAAGCAGATCTCCTCAAGGCCAGACCTGAACCCTGACCTGCAGCCACACAGTAAGCAGATCTCCTCACGGCCAGACCTGAACCCTGACCTGCAGCCACACAGTAAGCAGATCTCCTCACGGCCAGACCTGAACCCCGACCTGCAGCCACACAGTAAGCAGATCTCACGGCCAGACCTGAATCCCGACCTGCAGCCACAGTAAGCAGATCTCCTCAAGGCCAGACCTGAACCCCGACCTGCAGCCACACAGTAAGCAGATCTCCTCACGGCCAGACCCGAATTCCGACCTGCAGCCACACAGTAAGCAGATCTCCTCAAGGCCAGACCTGAACCTCGACCTGCAGCCACACAGTAAGCAGATCTCCTCAAGGCCAGACGGGTTTTCACCAAACAAACGAGTGTGTTTGAGCTGTACAACAAGGAAACCAAACCTCCACGGTCTTCATACAGGTTTTAACCTTCTCCTTGTCTGGCCCACAAGGAAGAAGCTCTGATTTACCACACACATCGCCTGGGGGATTCGAACCAACCACCTTTGGGTCAGATGTTTGCTTCCTTATCATCAGACCAACGCCACCAAAGCTCAGCGGGGGGAATAAAACTGTCCCACGGCCTTTCAGATTCACACAGGGGACAGAAGAGCAAATCTGTGAGCGAGACGTCACATGTTCGAATCCCCAGACAAACAGAAAATTCACAGCAGCTCCCAGTGGCTGATGGTGGAAGTTTGTGGTTGTACTGGTTGTACTGGGTGTCAGTACATGGAGGTGGGTGGTGTCTAGTCAGCCTTCACTGGAGGAATAAACATGTAAAACAACAACACACATCTCTCCGCTGCATGTAAAGATATATTCTGTATTTCACATCTTCCAGCGAGAACAGCAGAGCGGATATTCTCCCTCTCTCCTGCTCTGCTGACAGCATCTGGTATGAATCATCATCTTCACTAATGTGCACTCATGAATCATACATGTACACACACACACACACAACCCCCCCCATCAGCACACAAGCATTTAAGCACACAACACAAATATAACCATACACACAAACCACCACACACATGAGACTACATACAAACTCATACATATACATGCACACAGACAGTGTCTCTCTCTCTCACACACACACAGTCACACAGACAGAAAAAAGTACACATGAACACAAACACACAAGACATAATCACACAAACTCATATTCACACACACACAAACACACACACACACGTGTGTCAGTGGGCAGACAGACTTGTCTCAGTCCACCTTAAACCTCCACAGGCTGTGAATATGAATGAATCACGTTGGTATCAAACGTATTGTAGACCCAACTGCAGACAACCACATAAACATGATCAATCTGACACACACACACACACACACACACACACACACACACACACACACACACACACACACACACAACGGCCCATACATGTGCCTCATAGCCCGACTGCTGCGTCATAAAGCTGACAGCAACATTTCAACACGTTACACAAAACCCAGCGTCTGTCCCCTGGGTTACACTACCTCACCAACACCATCTGTTCACTTCTGTCTCTGCAGTCATCACACACGCGAACTACACTGGAGGAGTCACAACATACCCGCTTTATACCGCAACCTCATGGAAACATCAATCAACTACCGTGTCACATCCAACGATGTCACATCCAACAATGTCACATCCAACAATAACACCACATTCAACAGTGCCGCATCCAACAGTGTCGCATCAAACAATAACACTGCATTCAACAGTGCCGCATCCAACAGTGCCGCATCCAACGATGTCACATCCAACAATGTCACATCCAACAATAACACCACATTCAACAGTGCCGCATCCAACAATGTCACATCCACCGAAGTCACACCCAACAATGTCACATCCAACGATGTCACATCCGACAATGTCAAATCCAACAGTGTCACGTCCAACAATATCACATCACATCCAACAATGTCACATCCAATGATGTCGCATCCAACAATGTCACATCCAACAATAACACCACATTCAACAGTGCCGCATCCAACAGTGTCGCATCAAACAATAACACCGCATTCAACAGTGCCGCATCCAACAGTGCTGCATCCAACAGTGCCGCATCCAACAATGTCACATCCACCGAAGTCACACCCAACAATGTCAGATCCAACGATGTCACATCCGACAATGTCAAATCCAACAGTGTCACGTCCAACAATATCACATCACATCCAACAATGTCACATCCAATGATGTCGCATCCAACAATGTCACATCCAACAATAACACCACATTCAACAGTGCCGCATCCAACAGTGTCGCATCAAACAATAACACCACATTCAACAGTGCCGCATCCAACAATGTCGCATCAAACAATGTCACATCCACCGAAGTCACACCCAACGATGTCACATCCAACGATGTCACATCCGACAATGTCACATCCGACAATATCAAATCCAACAGTGTCACGTCCAACAATATCACATCACATCCAACAATGTCACATCCAATGAAGTCACGTCCAACAATATCACATCCAACGATGTCACATCCAATTAGGTCACAGCCATCAATATCACATTCAATGATGTCACGTCCAACAATATCACGTCCAACAATATCACATCCAACGATGTCACATCCAACAATATCACGTCCAACAATATCACATCCAACGATGTCACGTCCAACAATATCACATTCAATGATGTCGCGTCCAACAATATCACATCCAATGATGTCACATCCAACAATGTCACATCCAATGAAAACACCACATCCAACGATATGTATTCATACATTCATCAAACGAATCCCAACATGCTGGAAACAGCCCACACGCTGACATGGTGATGTGGATGAAATGTCCAAACACAGGAGAGACTGAATGACCACAGAGATGCTCATTCAGATTTACAACATTTTCTTTTACATTACAGTAGTTTGGAATGTCCATCCATCCATCCATCCATTATCCATCCATCCTTCCATTATCCAAACCGCTTATCCTGCCCTCAGGGTCACGAGGATGCTGGAGCCTATCCCAGCAGTCACTGGGCGGCAGGCGGGGAGACACCCTGGACAGGCCGCCAGGCCATCACAGGGTCTAATAAATATAATTAATAATTAATAAAGTATATCAAAAAAGCCACTATAATCTGACAGAAAACTCACAACAATATCCTGCAAGCTCCACCATTATTTCCTCCCACTTAGTCAAAGTACATGATGGCCTTGCGGAAATCTATGGCGTTATTTTTGTGCCTCATTCCTGAGCGCAATAATATTGAATGAATATTATTGAATATTTTTGTAAAACTTGTGTGCAGAAAACTACTGACAGCAACAACAGACATGGTAATCTGTGGACTTATGACCGTGATGTGGTGGTCATCAGGTCTGAATTTGGCATTTAAGGTAAAGGAAGGCTGACCATGTCATACTGATGATGACACTCGTCATATTAGTTGTGTATGTATTTTTTTTTTTGAGGTTCCCAAAACGGAAAAATTCCTCACATTGACTGGGCCTTGAGATCCTGTCCATGAATATCACAAACAGAATCAGAGACAAGGGACAGAATTTGAGACTTTGTGCCAAGAATGCGGACACAGCTCTCACTTTAGTTATACAAGGACTGGATGGCTTGTAGCAACTGCCCCGGTACTCTGCTCTTCCCAGATGATGTGGTTTTGTTGGCTTCATCAGAATGTGACCTCCAGCGCGCACTGGGGAGGTTTGCAGCTGAGTGTGAAATGGCCGGGATGAGAGTCAGCACCTCCAAGTCTGAGGCCATGGTTCTCTACCGGAAAATGGTGGATTGCTCCCTCTGGGTTGGGGATGAGTTGTTGCCTCAAGTGAAGGAGTTCTAGTATGTTGGGGTCTTGTTCATGGGTGAAGGTAGGATGGAGCAGGAGATTGACAGGTGGATTGGTGCAGCATCAGCAGTAATGTGGATGTTGTACCGGGCCGTTGTGGTGAAGAGGGAGCTGAGCCGGAAGGCAAAGCTCTCAATTTACCAGTCAGTCTTCGTTCCAACCCTCACCTATAGTCATGAGCTTTGGGTAGAGACCGAAAGGTTGAGATGGCGGATATAAGCGGCTGAAATTAGTTTCCTCTGTAGGGTGTCTGGGCTCAATCTTAGAGATAGGGGGAGGAGCTCGAACATCCGGAGGGAGCTCGGAGTAGAGCCACTGCTCCTTCGCGTTGAAAGGAGCCAGTTGAGGTGGTTCGGGCATCTGATCAGGATGCCTCCTGGGCGCCTTCCTTTGGAGGTTTACCAGGCACGGCCAACTGGGAGGAGACCCCGGGGTAGACCCAGAACTCGCTGGAGGGACTACATGTCCAATCTGGCCTGGGAACACCTTGGGATCCCCAGGAGGAGCTGGAGGGCGTGGCTGGGGAGAGGGACGCCTGGAGTGCCCTACTTATCTTGCTGCCACCG
>NC_079226.1:4957278-4964778 GCF_029633865.1 Lampris incognitus
CAGTGATATAGAGTGACGATACACAGTGATGATAGAGCGGTGATATACAGTGATGATATAGAGTGGCGATATAGTGATGATATAGAGTGATGATACAGAGTGATGATATAGAGTGGTGATATAGAGTGATGATACAGAGTGATGATATAGAGTGATGATATAGAGTGGTGATATACAGTGATGATATAGAGTGGCGATATAGAGTGGTGATATACAGTGATGATATAGAGTAGCGATATAGAGTGATGATACAGAGTGATGATATAGAGTGGTGATATACAGTGATGATACAGAGTGGTGATATAGTGATGATATAGAGTGGCGATATAGTGATGATATAGAGTGATGATACAGAGTGATGATATAGAGTGGTGATATACAGTGATGATACAGAGTGGTGATATACAGTGACGATACAGAGTGGTGATATAGAGTGGTGATGTAGAGGGGAAGGAGGACAGGACAGAGTCTAATAGAAGTAAAATTCAGGGATGTTCTGTGTGTGAGTGAAAGAGGGCTTTCCAGGAAAAAGCTGCGGTTGACTTAACAGAGTAAAAGAGGGTTTATCTGTCAACACTACCAGGGTTTGAAACCCAGGAAAATCACAGGATTTTCATCTGAAAGATGCTTTAGTTCCTTTACAAACTGAGGTTCGAGTAGAGGAGCTTCTTTTAGTTACCCGCTCATCTGTCCATTTGAAGTGATGTGAACTGACCAACACACCAACAAACATCATCCATCCATCCATCCATCCATTATCAAAACCGCTGATCCAGCCCTCAGGGTTAAGGGGATGCTGGAGCCTATCTCAGCAGTCATTGGGCGGCAGGCGGGGACACACCCTGGACAGGCCGCCAGACCATCACAGGGCCGTCACACATTCACACCTAGGGACAATTTAGTACGGCCGATCCACCTGACCTACATGTCTTTGGACTGTAGGAGGAAACTGGAGCACCCGGAGGAAACCCACACAGACACGGGGAGAACATGCAAACTCCACACAGAGGACGACCCAGGATGACTACCCCAGGGCTCGAACCCAGGACCTTCTTGCTGTGAGGCGACCGCGCTAATCACTGCGCCACCGTGCTGCCCCAGCAAACATAACAGCTTGGAAAATCAGTGTGGCTCTACACCTGTTTAGTAATAACGTACCGTCACACATCTGTCACACAATATTTTTTCCGTTGACCTTATGGATTTGGAAATTACCACGTGTTTTCATTTATAATTCAAACCCCCAAAAGCTCACTGATAATCTGACTTTGACCTTTGACCCCCGTCCGACTAGGAGCAAGTGATGATACTGGGGTTCTGGGGGATTTTGGTCTCTCTCGAGTGAAAAACTGAACGTGGAAACAGAAGTCCATTCAACACATTAGTGACTTGTATTATGAAAACCCTGACCCGCTTCAGGGCGAGCGATCGTTTTTCTCTCCAAACAGAAATATTTATCAGCACCCGGCACCGAACCTGCAGCGACAGGAGGAGAGGAGCCGATCAGAGCCCCGGCCTGCGGCGCTCTTCCTCTTCCTCCTCTGTGCCGGGACCAAACCCCTCCCAGTAATCTGGCATATTCCATCCTCATTACTGCCCATTAACACTTATTACCACAGTAAACCCACTGCTAACGGCTCCATAAAAGCAGATAGAGAGAAATGGAAAGAATGAGAAGAGAAAATACATACATACATATATACAATCTTACATACAATCATACATATATACATACACATACATACATACATACATACATACAGACAGACACACATAAACACATACATATATACATACACACATACATACATACAGGATGAGTTTGGAGTGAAATAGTCACTTTTACCACTGTAAACATGGCTTGTTAATATAAAGATAAATATCGAGGTCAGATTTATTTGTCATCATCTGTTTTCTAAACCTCCTCACACGTCTCCAGGTCGGCCATCACAGCTTATCTGAATTAAGCAATGTGATTGCTGAAAGACACCAGTCCAAAATTCACCAGCATCTCCATCAAAACAAGGACACTAACGGCTCCCATTGTCATTTTTTTCTTTTCATTTAAAACGTTAGATGCAATGGTATTATGTATGAGGTGTAATGGTACTCCCTCACACCCATCATAACCGGAGGATTCATTCATTCATTCATTCATCTTCAGCAGCTTCTCCGGGGTCGGGTCTCGGTGGCAGCAAGCTAAGTAGGGCACTCCAGACGTCCCTCTCCCCAGCAACACCCTCCAGCTCCTCCTGGGGGGTCCCAAGGCGTTCCCAGGCCAGATTGGACATGTAGTCCCTCCAGCGAGTTCTGGGTCTACCCCGGGGTCTCCTCCCAGTTGGCCGTGGCCAGAAAACCTCCAAAGGAAGGAGCCCAGGAGGCATCCTCATCAGATGCCCGAACCACCTCAACTGGCTCCTTTTGGCATGAAGGAGCAGCGGCTCTACTCCGAGCTCCCTCCGGATGTTCGAGCTCCTCACCCTATCTCTAAGGCTGAGCCCAGACACCCTACGGAGGAAACTCATATCAGCCGCTTGTATCCACGATCTCACCCTTTCAGTCACTACCCAAAGCTCATGACCATAGGTGAGGGTTGGAAGGAAGACTGACTGACCAGAGGACGTTAAGAGTATATGTACTGATGATGGTTTGATGGTGGGATCGGGGCTGTGTGATGCAGGAGCTGAACATCCTCCCTCAAACCTTGAAGTTTGGGATAAACCTGTTTACTGAGCCTACAAAAAATTTCTGAGGAGAAACTTTCATACTGTAGAAAGATTTGGAAAGGATAAAGTCCTCAAGCTCCAGAGTCTCCCCACTTTGTTGAAAAGAAGGTCAGCGAGACTGGTTTTCTCCTGGTGGCTCTGAAACTCCGATTACAGAACAAACTGCTGAGGTCCTCTTGCTGACAAATTGCTTCCACATCCAAACTTAACCAAGCACTTTACAGAAATACCAAGTTTGTCCTGAATTTGAGGGGCTGTTATTTTTTGCTGGATGCCAACTGTGTCTGAGGGCTCAAGCAGGAACATGAAAAAAACACATTCAAGGCCTGGAGGAGAAAGATAGAAACGGAATTTGGGAAACCAAAGTTTTCTTTTGTAAGAAACCAATACACCCCTGTTGACAAGGATGTGTGCAACAGAGATTGTGATATAATGTTTTCCTGCGATATATAATGTGATGTCTTGATGCACGCTCAATAATCCAGGTAAGGAAATCACAGAAAGTTGAATCAGTTCATCTGCACACGTTTATGAAGACAAACGTTTCATCACTCAATGAAGTGACCTCTTCAGTCTCACCTGACTGCAGGTACCCCCAACCTTATAAACAATACAGTCACTGCAGGTACCCCCACCCTTATAAACAACACAGTGGCATAAGGACTGAAACCAACGATCGGTTTCATATGCAGATATGAACGTGACCATTAACTAGAGTTACAATGGCCATGTGTACTGTTCACAGAGGATTAGAGAATAGTTGCAATCACAGCATTGTAAGATGGTGACAGATGTACTCTTAGCCCCCCCCCCTCGGTTCAGGGATGGTGGTTCCCTCTTCACATAGATGGCCTCTTTGACTCCCTGTTCAAACCAGTGTTCCTCTCTATCAAGGATGCGCACATCCTCATCCTTGAAAGAGTGGCCACTGGCCTGTAGATGGTGTAGACTGTGTAGATGGTGTGGACCGTGGAGTCCTGGCCTGTAGATGGTGTGGACTGTGTAGATGGTGTGGACTGTGGAGTCCTGGCCTGTAGATGGTGTGGACTGTGTAGATGGTGTGGACTGTGGAGTCCTGGCCTGTAGATGGTGTGGACTGTGGAGTCCTGGTCTGACGTGTTAGCTCTTCTGTGTTGTGCCATCCTCTTGGCCAGTGTCTGTTTAGTTTCCCTGATGTACAAGTCAAGGCAATCCTCCTGGCACTATGTTGCTCTGTTTGTGCTGGGGGACCTGATCCTTGGGGTGGACCAACTTCTGGTGCAGCGTGTTTTGGGTTTTGAAAGCAACTAAGAAGCGATGTTTGGAAAATACACGTCTCAACTGTTCTGATACTCCCGCCACATACAGAATCCCCACTCGTTTACACTTAGACAGCTGGTGTCCTTCTCCTGTCTTCAGTCAGCTGGTGCACTGTTTGGGCGTCTTCCTGGTCAAGCCAGTGCCAGGAGGATTGCCGTGACTTGTACCCTTGGGAAACTAAACAGACGCTGACAGAGAGGATGTCACAACACAGGAGAGCTAACATATCAGACCAGGACTCCACAGTCCACACCATCTACAGGCCAGGACCCCACAGTCCACACCATCTACAGGCCAGGACCCCACAGTCCACACCATCTACAGGCCAGTGGCCACTCTTTCAAGGATGAGGATGTGCACATCCTTGATAGGGAGGAACACTGGTTTGAACAGGGAGTCAAAGAGGCCATCTATGTGAAGAGGGAACCACCATCCCTGAACCGAGGGAGTGGGGGGGGGGGGGGCGCTCAGAGATAGCTAGACAGACAGACAGACAGACAGACAGACAGACAGACAGACAGATAGATAGATAGATAGATAGATATGATTTGGGATACCTAAATGTCAGAATTATCAGTGTTTAAACATCATCAAAATACAAAATACAATCTCACACACACACACACACACACACACACACACACACACGTCCCCCTGGTTTAAAGACAAAACATTGACAGCGTAATCCAGTCAGCACAGCACCACGTGAGCTTGATGGAGGATTTACAGTTGGACTGAAATCAGTTTTCAGATTGGACTTTTTGTGTCTAAAAGCAATGATAAAACATTCAGCAACGTTTTATTTCTAAATGACTAATATTGTGTTTTTTATTCCTTCATCGATAACGCTTCTCAGTTTTCTCACTCACTGCAGGAGTCTAGTCCTCATTAATATTCATGTGCTGACCTTGAGTGACAAGTACAAGCAAGGGTTAGTAGTAAGGGTGGGCGGGGTTTCACAATTTCCTGATTTGATCTGGTGGCTATATGTAAATGGGTGTGTGACATAGGGCTGAGTAATAGATCTATATTATATCAATGTCGTGATGGAGGACTAGATATCTGGGATTTTGGATATGGTAATATCGTGATATGACATAAGTACTGTCTTTTCCTGGTGCAATTTTCTGAACTTACTACTAGACTGTTCTAGCTGTTCTTCGTAGACTGTTCTAGCTGTTCTTTGTAGACTGTTCTAGCTGTTCTTGTTAGACTGTTCTAGCTGTTCTTCGTAGACTGTTCTAGCTGTTCTTGTTAGACTGTTCTAGCTGCTCTTTGTAGACTGTTCTAGCTGTTCTTGTTAGACTGTTCTAGCTGTTCTTCGTAGACTGTTCTAGCTGTTCTTGTTAGACTGTTCTAGCTGCTCTTCGTAGACTGTTCTAGCTGTTCTTGTTACTGTTCTAGCTGTTCTTGCTAGACTGTTCTAGCTGTTCTTGTTAGACTGTTCTATCTGCTCTTCGTAGACTGTTCTAGCTGTTCTTGTTAGACTGTTCTAGCTGTTCTTGCTAGACTGTTCTAATTGTTCCTACTAGACTTTTCTAGCTGTATTTGTCTCGACCTGTTAAGACATCATATCCACATTACTAATGAGTGTTTATCAAAACCGTCATTATGTAAGTATCATGTGAGAGCACCAATAGTCATCTCTACAATTTTGTCAAAATATCGATAGAGGTATTCGGTCAAAAATATCGTGATATCTGATTTTGTCCATATCGACCAGCCCAAGTCTGATGACATCACACGCATCAGATAACAGATCAGCTGAGAGAAGCTGAGCTCTGCTATAGAGAATAACAGGAAAACGGAATTCTACCTTTTACAGGTTTTTTTCAGTAGAAAGACAGTACAAAATGCATGATTATTAAAGTAATAAATGATGCGTGAAAAAAATGATTTAATTTCTGTCTGACTTCAAACCGTGGGCATAAAAATCATTGCTTTTGTCTATGGATTTTTTTTTTTCATGAGTCAGACTCATGAGCATTTAGGAGCGCCGATGCTAATCTAATCTGAATTCCACACATACCGGTCTAAAGCAGGACACGAGAACTTCAGCAGGACCACATAAAAAGGTCCAAGCACGAGCCTACAGTGCTCTTCCGCTGTCTCAGTCCGGTTCACTTCACACTCAGGGGGGCCTTTCCCTCGACTCACGTCAGGGAGGTTATGAGGACAAACGTCCTCAGCGCTACTGGTTTAGATGTGCTCCCATCTCCCATCCAAAACTGAATCCAACTGGGAAAAAGAGGCTGGACATCAACCCATCATAATTATTATAGCCTCTATTATAATTCATTATATTTATATAATATGTTTATATTTATTCATTGTTTATATTCATAATTTATTATATTTATATATTTATTATAGCTTTTATTCCATTATAATAACATTGTTTTATTATATCCACAGAATGGTGAAGAAATAATAAAAAAATATTTAGGATAATCAGGGTGATGTCCAGTATCTTTCTCAATGTTTTGTCAGTTTTTATTGGCCAATAAATTCCACATATGAGGAATTTGAGTTGGTACATTGCTCCTAGTTACACATACATACATACACACACACACACACACACACACACACACACACACACACACACACACACACATATATATACGTATATCCATGTACAAAGGAGAAGTGTAGATTAAGAGGGAGATAATAAGGTTACATGTCAAAAACTAAGTATAATAAGTATAAAAAGTAAAAGTATTAAGTATTAAAAGTAGTAAGGCTGAAGGGTATATGGTTTCAGTATCATCATCACGATGTGTACATGCACAATAATCCCATCACAGGACGTCGATGTGAAGCAAGGCAAATTAACTCCAACAACATGATACAACAGAATAGTCATGTGATCCCTACTGCGTCAGTACTCTCGGCCGCGTCGTCTGTCTGACTCCATCACCTCCTCTTCCAGTATGAATGGCGAAAAAAGGCACTGCTCCCTTTTCACAATTTCCCAACAACTCCCCTACAAAATCACCACAATCATTCTGGAATGAGTCATTCTTTCCAAATAGAGTTATTCATGTCATCTGGTAAAAATTCCTGTATTTCTTCATATCACAATATATATCGCAATATATATCGCAGAAATATATATCCCAATATATATCGCAGAAATATATATCCCAATATATATCGCAGAAAAAAAACTTCGCAATGTGAGTTTGTTCCAGTATCGTGCAGCCCTAACAAACCTCAGCAGACCGTAGAAGCAGCATATGAAGAAGTGTGGTGTGGACCGTGGCCGTCACACAGCACACGGCCACCATAGTGAGAAAGAGCTTCGTGATTAAAGTCTGACCCAACATCAGGGCACGCGTTGTGGTTCAGAGTCAGACGGTTTGGTCGCTTTTACCTCGCAGAGAAACTTGAGAGGAAAAGTGTGACAGGAAATGTTGAAAAAAGCTACGACAGAAACCAAAACGTCTTTCATTTAACGCAGCGCATGGTGTCA
>NC_079226.1:4969778-5129778 GCF_029633865.1 Lampris incognitus
TAATCAAAAAACATCGCCGTCCAGAGAACGAACGCCATCCCGGATGACTGTCAGAACTGCCGGTCTGCATGGGCTAGCAGTTAGCTTAGCCTGCCCGCTTCCACGTCCTGTCAGACCGCCCTCGGTGTTTCCTCCTCAGGTGCAGCTCCAGACAGGACCATGGTCCCTGGGCCCACACAGGACACAGCAGACCAAGCTCTCCCAACCATCAAACGAAGACAAACTTAGACGGAAGTGGACCTTGCAGATTTTGGATTGATACGCAAGTCTTTGCAAATGGAAAAGTGGGTACTAACGTACAGATTAATGTATTTGATGTGATGTTATATTTTGTGTTCTATGGGATGGACAGCAACATTAGCTATATAATTCAGCTCTGGTTATTCTGGGTAAATTCCACATCCACAAATCTAAATGGTCTGACTCCAAACCTGCTTTCATCAATTTCTTGCTGAGCTCCGGCAGTATGCCACCTTGACTGAAAATGTGAAAAACAAAAAAATCTATAAAGACTTTCAATATTTTAAGGCAAGTACATTTTATTTGAACTGTGAAAGGACTTAAAACGATTGGATTTTGAACTCGCGTATCAATCATTACTATGGACAAGTTTGTTCTTACAAACCCATGGGATTTGTTAGCCCTGAAGTTTGTCTCAGAGGCCAGTGTAGAACCTGGCTAACCCCTGAGCTCAGACACCGCCTGGCTAACACTGGAGTCTTTGCAGGCTTGGGTGACTGCTCGTTGCAAGAGGTAGACAATAGATGTCAGGGGGAAGGAATTACAGATAACCATCATGCTTTGCTGCTGTTGTCAGACAAGCTTGAGGGATAATAAATTCCATGGGTGTGTAAGAACAAATTTGCCCATAGTAACGACTGATACACGAGGCCCCACACCAATGTAAAGGACGCGTGGCAGTGACGGTTACGTCGTTTGAAATGGACGTATTTATTTTCGTACGTAAAGGAGGCATAAATGAGCCATTAAAAACCGCAACGGTCCTTTAAGTCACCATGTCAGCAGGACGACTGAAGCCATCACAATGTGCGCTGTGATTCCCTGTAAGATTCTGTCAAACCGCATGAGATCAAATCTAAACACCCCTGCTGGATTTAACCTTGAGTGGCCTTAGCTTCGGTGCCGAGTGTCTGTTCTGCCAACGGCCGGGGACCGGGGAGAGTGCATACCGGTGTCAGATGGGAGGTCCCGCCGCGGCGTTTCAAGGCTTCGTGTAGCCTGCAGGCTGTTTCCAGGAACCTCCGACATGGGAAGGTCCTTTAGGGACCCCGAAAGGGACGTTTTCTGTTGTAAAAGAACTCTTTAAGTGCTTATTCACTCCGTGTGAAGACTGGAGGAGTCCCTGATGATGTTTTAAGAGTCGCCACCAGTCGACTAGAACAGTGGTTCTCAACCTTTTTGGGGTCCTGGACCCCCTGCGTATTTTTGATCTACCCTGAGGACCCCTCCACCTGATCTTGGGGGAGGGGGGTTGCAATTTGATAGAAACAGTAGAAACTGCATTTTAAATTGCATTATAGCATTTATTCACTCTTTGGGGCAAAAATAAGAGCTTTCAGTTGTAACTTAGATATAGTTAACAAAACAGAATTATTATGCAGTAACTTTCAGATATATGTAACAAAACAGAATATGTATTCAGTAACTTTCAGATATATGTAACAAAACAGAATTATTATGCAGTAACTTTCAGATATATGTAACAAAACAGAATATGTATTCAGTAACTTTCAGATATATGTAACAAAACAGAATTCTTATGCAGTAACTTTCAGATATATGTAACAAAACAGATCATGTATTCAGTAACTTTCAGATATAGGTAACAAAACAGAATATGTATTCAGTAACTTTCAGATAGATGTAACAAAACAGAATATGTATTCAGTAACTTTCAGATATATGTAACAAAACAGAATTCTTATGCAGTACCTTTCAGATATATGTAACAAAACAGAATATGTATTAAGTAACTTTCAGATATATGTACCAACAGAATTTTTATGCAGTAACTTTTAACAATGCAAACGGGAGCGAGATCTCTTATCAAAATACAATAAATTACACTTGTGAAACAGATGTAATTAGAGAAAAAAGTCCTGCTACCCTTTATAGTTTAGGTAGATAAAGGTCTCTGTCACATTTGAGTAAAATAATCCTATTTCTATAAATGTCATAGGATCTTTTTTTTAAAAGATATTTTATTTTCACGGACCCCTTGCAATGACACCACGGACCACTAGGGGTCCGCGTACCCCCGGTTGAGAAACACTGGACTAAGGGGTCTGGTAGCGCAGCCCGGGTTCGCGTCTCGGCTGGCCCCTGACCTCGCTCCTTTGGTGTCAGAAGTGGGACGGTGAGACCGAGGACATCGGAAGCGCGTGCGCCCAGAGGCGTGAGGGAGGCGATATGCTGAAGCGCGGGGACGCACGTCGGGGTCGTGTGAGGACCACGGACGACTAGACTCGCTAGCTAGCCCTTGGCTAACGGGTAGGACCCTTTAGTCGACTGGTTAGCGCAGTCATGCGCGGGAGACCCGGGCTGCGGAGGTACTCTGTTAGCTGTTGCTATGTTTCGGTGTAGGGTCACGTGACTCCCCCGGCGTCGTGGAGGTGTCCCGGAGGTGCCAAAGCAGCAACGTTCCCTCACACATGAAGCCTTCAAGCAAAACAAAGCCGCTCAACACGACATGTAGAGACAGAAACCCATGTGTAAGGACATCCACATCAATGCGGACTCCTCCACAACAGTATAGCGAATTCGGGGGTCAGCCCGGGAACTGCCGCAGCCGGGACGAGAACCGCCGCAGCCGGGACGAGAACCCGCGTCTCCCGCACCACGGGTGACCACGTTGACCAGTCGACTAAAGGGTCCGACCCGTTAGCCAAGGGCCAGCGAGTCTAGTCGTCCGTGGTCGCTACAGGATCAACAGTGCGTGGACCGTGTCTGCGAGGTTGCATGTGACGTCACACCAAACCAAACTAGCTCGCACAATATATAGACACTTTCAGAACAAAAGACAAAGGGAAACAAACCACACAACTTGGACGTGGATCCATAATGAGCGTGTCAACATTTGTTTAGGTTCCAGGAGCTCGTCTATTCCGGTCTAGTTTGGTTTTAGAAATGCAACACCGCCCTCCAGGGGACACGCCGGCAGTACACGCAAGCGTAGAGGCAAACACCTATGCACATCAGTGCCAATGCATCGCACACACTCACAAATGCAGCTCATCTATCTGTGTGTGTTGTGTGTGTGCGTTTGTATATCTGGTTAATCTGCCCTAACAACATTCTCTGGCCACAAAGGCCATCTGGCTCTCTCTCACACACACACACACACACACACACACACACACACACACACACACACACACACACACACACACACACACACACACACACACACACACACACACACACCACTCTGACCAGTAATCCTCCCACACACCCACACACTGTCTATGTGGCGGTTCATCCACTGGTTATACTACATTTGCTCGGTGACAATATCAACGTTGAGCTCGCAGCAGCAACACAACCATAAAAGACAACAACACGACACACCAGGGCCCGCTGGAGGTGCACGAGAAGCAACGGGGGACAGGTCCCACTCCCTCCCTCCCTCCCCCTCTCGTTCTATCTTTCACAAACTGTCTTTCTATCTCACCCCTTCTCACTCTCTTTCTTCAGTTTGACCAAAGCTCCAAATATTTCACGTCTTTGTCTTTTGGGGAGGGGTTGTGTGCCTCTTTTCAGCCCTGCGTCTGTCCACCTACCCCAGGGCGGCCCCGTAAACCGCCTGCAGCCGTCCCTGAAGCTTCTGGATCTGCAGGCCGGCAGTGGACAGGAGGGAGGGCTGCTTCACCTGCGAGGGGGTGTATCGTGACTTCCGCTAGCATCCAGGGAACCGACAGCCTGGTTCAGCGCGGGGTTTTAATCCCCGCTCTGACCTCCACTCTAGAGACCTCTCCTCTCGGCTCAGCTGCACTCTAGCGACGCACAATCGGCACGACATCGGCCGATCAAATCTGAACGCCGAACATTTCCGCCGATCCGCGTGGCCGATATTTAAATAAGCACGCTCCGATGAGCGCGCGACTACGCACCGGGGCGTTCATGACTGCTCCGTTTCAGTTGGCGTCAACTACCCCCAAACGGTAGTCGACTGGTCGATTAATCGCGGGAAATAGGAAATATCGATTTGTTTTTTCACCCAACGACGATCAGCTCTGGTCACAAAGGTCTCGATACAGCCAGTAAAGGGTTAACTAATGTAGGCGGGACCAACCGGCGGTTACAGTCCTCCATTGGCTCTAAGAGGCTGTTTACAAATGAGCTGCGATCTGATTGGACTAAACCCCCAGCATGCCTGTCTGAGCTGGAGATCATGCTGGGCCATATCTTTGGTGTGAAATTAAATCAAAATATTGTAACGTGCATGGATAAGTAGACACGTTGGTCCTTGACTAACGGGTCGGACCCTTTAGTCGACTGGTTAACGTTGTCGCTTGCGGTGCAGGAATTACGGGTTCGCGTCCCGGCCATGGCGACGGTCTCCCAGACTGTCCCCCGAATTCGCTACATTGGTGTCAGAAGTGGGATGGAGCGACCGTAAGGCCTTCGGAAGCGTAGGCGCCCTGAGGCGTGAAGGAGCTGATATGCTTAAGCGCGGGGACGCGCTTCCCGAAGGAGGTGACTAACGGGTCGGACCCTTTAGTCGACTGGTTAACGTTGTCGCTTGCGGTGCAGGAGATACGGGTTCGCGTCCCGGCTGTGGCGACGGTATCTCGGGCTGCCTCCCGAATTCGCTACAATATTATGAAATCACGTTATTATAATTCCAGTGCGGGAGAGACTTGCTGTTCCCTTCGATGAAATCAAAAAGATGTGTATATATATATCGCTATAGGTAATCGGCCAAAGTAGGTTTGAAAATATCGGCATATCAAATATCAGCAAATCCAATATCGGGCATCCCTACGACATATCCAGCAGCGGAAATGACGTCCCACAACGTTTGCTCGGGGGATTTCGCGGATAACAGAAACCAGAGCGTGCCGCAATGCACCCTGGTACATGTAGGCGCTGTGGGAAAGGCGGGGCAGAGTAACGTCATCGATACAGCACACAGTCGACGGTAGTTTACTCTGAGTGAGAGGGGCGCAGCTCTGTAAACGGCCACTAGCGGCGCGCAGGGCGCAGTAGGTGTAAAATGGAAGGGGGGGGGTCAATGAGCCAATTTCGCAAAATCACAAACCGCCATCATTTCAGGGAATTATCTTTGTATATTTGCTCATTTCTATAGACTGTGCCCTGACTAGATAGAGGTGTATCAAATGAAACCGATATGAGTTATATTTTTAGAAAATAGATGTAATTTCTTATTCTACGAGTGGCATCAGTCAGTGCGTTTACACGCACAGTGAAGTGGAGCTACGGTTACAGCTCGACTGGGCCGTGTAATTGGACTACTGTCGTTGGCCCGGTACACAAGAACCGGGGGAGAATCGACTTGTTGACGAAAGTCTGTCCGACCCCGGTACGGTAGGGGGCGATATGCTCCCTTTCAGCTGGTTGCTATTGGATGAAAGACCGCCGCGGGAACTATGGAGCATGCGCAGAACGCCTAGGCCAGTTCGGGGCTGATTGAAGCGTATACATGCCAGAGTAAATCCACCCCCAACCGCATCACCTAGGCGTGTTAGTCCCACTTCCAGAAATGCGATGTAGTGCGACTTCAGTGGGACTGACGCGTTTACATGTGTTTTAGAAGTCCAGTTTCAGTCGGACTAACACAATAAGTCCACTTTTTCTAACATCATGTAAACGCAGTCATTGTGTCACACACGTACGTGCTGAAATATCGGTTTTAATTGCAGCCAATCGGCGTTGTTTAGCATCACTGCTGCGCTGGCTAGCTTGTAGAACACGTGTAAGGTGGAGGCCCGAGTGTCCTCATTGCTTAATGAAGTCTGAGAGTATTTGGATATCACACCTTCCACACTGACGGTCGTGGAGTCACATAAAGTTTGTTTTATCCGTGTAGCCCTGTCTCCCCATCTCCCCATGCAAGCTAGATGCTGTGGGCTAGTGCTCGAGGACGCTCACACATGAGGAGGTGGAGAGAGGAGCACCTGATGCAGCCAAACCATCTTTGGCACAGTGAGGATTTTATCATTAACCTACATTAAATTGCACGTGCGCAGACTGTCAGCGTAATTTTCCTTTAAATTCCACTTCTCCTTTCTCCTCACACAGAAACACATGAACTGAGATTCGGAGCCACGGCGTCCAGAGACAGGAGCAGGGAGAGAAGAAGGAGAAGAAAGAAGCGAGAGGGAGGAGGGGGGTGGTGGTGGGATGTTTGGTTCATGTTTGAGAGATTTCTCATTCAGCTCAGAAAGTGAAACACGTGGCCCAGGATGCCAGAGAACCGCTGAGGGGCTCCTGGACGGAGGAGGAGGAGGAGCGCTGATTTGAATAGTTCTTGATTTTGATCAAAAGACATACTGCACCTCCTGCTTTTTAACCACAGACATCAAAAGCAGCAACATTCAAAAGGTAAGACTTTTTGAAGACGGTTTGATTCCGGCGGAGCGGGGCGTTGGCGTTTTACCCAAACACAACCGCATCATTTTTCCCACGTCTCAACAGGAACGCACACGTGACTCACACTAAGAACGACCGTGACACCCAAGACACGACACGTGACTCAGACGGGCCGTCCCGTTCTCCTGTCAGGGAGGGGAAATGCCCCCCAAACGTTTCTGCTCCGCGGAACAGCATCAGCACGGCCTTTTACACTTCAGCATGGAGGGGCGATGCCTTAAGGACAAGCTTCCCTTCCTACATTACCAGCATAGCGAATTCAGGGGGCAGCCCGGGAACCGCCGCAGCCGGGACGCGAACCCGGAGCTCCCGCACCACGGGCGACAACGTTAACCAGTCGACTAAAGGGTCCGACCCGTTAGCCACGGGCTAGCGAGTCTAGTCATCCGTGGTCGTTACACTACCCCCCTCTTTCGGGAAGCGCATCCCCGCACTTCAGCACACATGCTTCCGATGGCCTCAGGGTCTCACCTTCCCACTTCTGACACCAATGTAGCGAATTCGGGGGGCAGCCGGGAACCGCCGCAACCGGGACGCGAACCCGGGTCTCCCGCACCATGGGCGACCACGTTAACCAGTCGACTAAAGGGTCCGACCCGTTAGCCACGGGCTAGCGAGTCTAGTCATCCGTGGTCGTTACACAAGCAACAGCAATGAAGAAGTCATAGGTAATAAATATTCCCGCTGAACCGGAATGGTCATGACGACAGAAAAGAGACACGGAGAGAGACGTGGGGACACGTGGCAAGTAGGAGGAAAGTTCATTTTGCATTTCGTCAGCAGGAAGTGAGAGTGTCAGAGAAGCATAAGGTCTCTCTACGCTCTGTGGGCCCGGCGCTAGACCTTTATAATCCCTGTTTACATTGTCGCTGCGCCGCTGACACACCCCCTGGAGGACACGCCCACACGAAGACACGCCCACAACAGGACACGCCCTCATGATGACGCTTCTGGAAAATCTATGGAAGTTGGATTTCTCCCGCCACTACTTACCGACAGCATTACATTACACTGGCTTAAACAGAGCTCCCAACAGGCCACACCGGATGTCCACAGAATAATACAGTGTGTGTGTGTGTGTGTGTGTGTATGTGTGTGTCCTGCTTGTCTGTGATGTAACACACGCCCTCTTCTTTGTAATCTTTACCATATAAGATTACAGATAATCTGTCTTTTAGAGCTGCTGGTGTCACAGTAGTGAGGGAGACACCCTGAAGTACATCTTCTATCTATCTATCTATCTATCTATCTATCTATCTATCTATCTATCTATCTATCTATCTATCTATCATCCACCCATATCTATCAATCTATCATCCAACCATATCTATCTATCTATCATCCATCCATATCCATCATCCATATCTATCTATCTATCTATCTATCTATCTATCTATCTATCTATCTATCTATCTATCTATCTATCTCCATCCCTATCTATCATCCCTATCTATCATCCCTATCTATCTATCTATCTATCTATCTATCTATCTATCTATCTATCTATCATCCATCCATCCATCCATCTACATCCCTATCTATCATCCATATCTATCTATCTATCTATCTATCTATCTATCTATCTATCTATCATCCATCCATCTCTATCTATCATCCATCCATCTCTATCTATCTATCTATCTATCTATCTATCTATCTATCTATCTATCTATCTATCTATCTATCTATCTATCTATCTATCTATCTATCATCCATCCATATCTATCTATCTATCTATCTATCTCTCTCTCTCTCTCTCTCTCTCTCTCTCTCTCTCTCTCTCTCTCTCTCTCTCTCTCTCTCTCTCTCTCTCTCTATCTATCATCCATCCATATCTCTCTATCTCTCTATCTATCTGTCAGTCAGAGATGTTCTCTATAATGTGGTCATAGCTGCCCTGTCACACCGGCGATGTCCCTGATGTGGTCACGTGACCACCTAACGGTAACCAATCAAACTGCAGCGAGAAGGTAAAGCGGTGAGTTCAGTGAGGTCCGAATGGTGGTCCTGTAGAACCGAGGGCCCGTCTAGTTCTCCTCTGGGTTCGGATTAACTGGACCTGGAGAGTCTTCACAGAAGATAACGGACAAAAGAGAAGCAGCTCTGTCTGTTCCGCTGCCCTCCCCGCTCCCAGTAGCGCAGCCTACTGACTGATATACTGCCGCCGTGTACCGGGCAGCCTCCACCTGCACCACCCAGCATGACCTCTGCCTTCACTCTTCTTCTGTTGCTTATCTCATAAACTGCAAAACACGTGTTCCCTTTAACTTTGCAGAGCATGACAATTAAATATCACAAGGCTGCACTTGTTGGTTTTGATAATACTACCGCTGCAAGTATCATCAGTACTAGACAAGTACTACTGCGTCTTCTACTGCTACTACCATTACTACTACGGACAAGGATGAGAGTCCTACCCCTGATATGGACACTCTTTTTACTGCCACTACTACTACTACTACTACTACTACTGCTGCTGCTGCTGTTGCTGCTACTACCATTACTACTACTGCAAATGATGGCACTTCTACCCCTGATATTACCACTCCTTTTACTGCCACTACTACTACTACGACTGTTACTACAACCACTACCACTACTGTTGCTGCTGGTACTATCCTCACTACCTCGGCCAATACTTTTGAGTACTGCTTTTAGTCATACTTCTACTGCTGCTCCATCCTCTGCCACCTTCTGGCCCACAACCTCCCATGCTGCTGCTCTGTAAATACACCAAACATGACAAATCCAAACCCACATCCACGGAGGTAACCATGGTAACACCTACCCCGCATCCATAGGCCTACTCTACACGGCCTGAATATAGAAATCCAGTCCGTGTACAAGAGTTTGTTTTTGGATTATTATTATTATATTTTTTATTTAGTCATTTCAGACCGTTCCCATGACCGAGGAGAGAGAGAAAAGAAGTTCTCTCCAAACAGCTCCTTCGGGGGAAGGAGACTGCAGTGCTGCATCGGCTCAACCTCCCCCCCCCTCTCTCCCCTCTCTCCCTCCCCCCCCCCATGCCAGCGCTCATCTCCTCCAACTTGGTGTGCGTGGCTGAGCATCATACCCACCCGTCTGCCAAGTCCAATATTTTGCTTGGAGATGCCGCCTCAGTGATTTTGTGTTGACGGCCACTTTGACGCACTGCCACGTACACGTGTACGCACGCACGCACACGCACGCACGCGCACACACACACGCGTACCGAGGGGTGGACGGGACGTCGCTCACGCGCAAGGAGGCGCGTCTGGTTTTGCGGAGCACTTTTCAACGGTGTGACTTCTAGATCGGAACGGCAGAGACCACACATAGGCTGCACAGGTACCCAGACGCGGGCCTGCCGGCGTACTGAGGAAGCAGCGCGCACACGCATGCGCACACGCACACACACGCATCCTACCTGTTGTCCCACACAGGCTGGGCTGAATGTAACTTGGCTGAATGAACAAGGTAGTGATGAACTATAACTATGAACACACACACACACACACACACACACACACACACACACACACACACACACGTGCGTTCACAAGGTCAAGTGTGTGCGGCTTGGGGTTGGCATCGGGCTTGTGTCTCTTACCGTACACGCCCTGACACCGCGCGCCCTCCAGGAAGACGTTGCAGAGCCAGAGGAGACGGAAGACTAAGCCCATCTTCAGCTGCTCGGTGTCGGCGTCCGCATCACCCGCAGGCCGGGGACTCGGCTCCTCTCCGCCGGGCGGTGCGACGCTGCTGCCTGCGGCTCCGCTCACCGCCCTCCCGCCGGCGTGCCCCCCTCCAGCCGAAACCCGGCGCGCCGATTTCTCCTCCGAACGCCGCCCGTCAAACCCGCCCGTTCCCGTTCATGTTCCCAGCCGCCACCGACGGCTCTCGCCCCCGCTTGTATTCTGCCTCTGACGGCGGTGAGGAGGAGGATGGTGATGGCGAGCGGGGACCGAGCGGCATGTCAGACCGCGCTCCGTGCGCCCGGGCGGACCGGCAGGTGTCTCACCAGCGTCTCCTTGGCGGTGACATTGTGGCAGGAAGAGGACGGGGCGGGAAAACGTCGTCGGTGTCCGTTACCCGGTAACGCGCGTCAGCCGCGCCCGCCGCCACTTCCGCTAAGTCGGGCAGGTTCCGCGCCCGAGCGGCGGAGGGACGCATTCTGATGGAGGAGGCATCCGGTGGGGTCCTTCCTGTCAGCGGCGTGTCACGGCGCTCCGAGAGGAGGGAGGGGAGGAGGGGAGGAGGGGAGGGGAGGGGGAGGTTCCGTGGGTTTCCGGCACGGATCGGGCAGTGACGGCGGATGAGCCGCTGCGCTCTCCGGGAAATCCGCCAGGTGGAAGCGTGACGTCACGACGATTCGCGACGGCCGGTTTGTTACGCAGAGATGGAAAGTAACGAGTAACGAAGGCAAACGGGGCTTCTTTAGCGTACTAAAATCAGAATACTTTTACTTTGACTCTGTTTATGAAAGTGTTCGACTTCGTTATTTTTATTTCGATAACTGTCAGGCCTACAGAGTAAACAAATGGCTGAATTAATGATTTGTTTGAGGGAGCGTTAGCGATGATGGGTGCTTTTGGAGCGTTACATTGCCGATATAAAAGTGGTTTGTTCATCCAGCGTGTTTGTCTGGGTTGTTTCTATCTCAACTAAACAATATTTCCATGTTTTCAGACCTACACGGTTGTGTTTGTTTGGAGACACGAAAATAAAAAAAGTAGCTCACAAAGTAGTTTTTTCCCACAAAGAAACACATTTACTCTGACTCGACTCATTCTCTCCATCACTACTTTGACATGTACTCCAGTATATCGTCACTAAAGTAGCGTCACTTTTTTTTCAACCCCCCCCCCCCCCATTGTATGTGGCCAATTACCCCGCTCTTTTTTGAGCCGTTCCGGTCGCTGCTCCACCCCCTCTGCCGAGCCGGGAGGCGCCCCGACTGACCACAGGAGGCGCTAGTGCAGCGACCAAGACAATCACCCACATCCCACACGCATACACGGCCAATTGTGTCTGCGGGTGGGAAGCCCGATGTGAAGAGTGGGGTAACTGGCCAAGTACAATTGGGGAGAAAAGGGGGGAAGGGAAACGATGCACACGGGGCCCCACAGTGTGAGAGGAGTCTCGCGGACAGGCAGGAGCGGCGGACGGCTGACAATATGACGTCATAACCGGAGAACCTGCCGTCAGAAGGTAAAAGGGTTTTGTACTCTGGAGGAGGAGTTGATCACTCATTGTTCAGCCCAGAGAGGAGGAACCAGCGGCTCTCTCTCTCTCTCTCTCTCTCTCTCTCTCTCTCTCTCTCTCTCTCTCTCTCTCTCTATATATATATATATATATATATATATATATATATATCTCCATTATCCGAATCGTTTATCCTGCTTTCAGGGTCGCGGGGATGCTGGAGCCTATCCCAGCAGTCACTGGGCGGCAGGCGGGGAGACACCCTGGACAGGCCGCCAGGCCATCACAGGGCCCCGTCAAGCCATCACAGGGCCCATATATATATATATATATATATATATATATATATATTTTATATATATATATATATTTCTCTCTTTAAACAGTCTTGAGGAGTAGCAGAATACAGTAATGGTCTGATTCTTGAACATAGTTTCGATATGATTGGGTGATGTGAAACATGGCTGAAACCAAATATTTTCCTTCCCTTAACTGAAGCTTCCCCACCTGACTATACTTATGCCCATGTCACTCACTCACTCACTCACTCACTCACTCACTCACTCACTCACTCACTCACTCAGCATCATCCTTGTGGGCGTTAGCTGCTCGCGGTGCCTGTCTGATGATGTTGCCCTATCTGTCCCTGTCTCTTATGGCGTTGAAAATTTCAGCCATAGTGTCCTGTCCATTCCTTTAACTTGTCAACAACTTTTGATCAACAACTTTCAATCCATATAAAATAAAACCATCTATATGAACCGTTTCAATCGGCTTCAATCGGGCCTGTCACTCCACTGGCACTGCTCTGGCCAGAGTGGTGAACGACCTTTTACTAGCTATGGACTCTGATTCCACTTCTGTGCTTCTACTACTGGACCTCAGTGCAGCCATTGACACCACTGATCACTGTATACTATTAGACAGAATAAACTATAATTTTGGTATCTCTGTCAAAGAAACTTGATTCAGTTCATCTGGATACAACGTTTATTGACAGATACGTTTCATCACTCAACTAAGTGACATCTTCAGTCTAAACTGACTGCAGGTATCCCCACCCCTTATAAACAATACAGTACAACACAGTTGTCGAGCGACTGAAACCAATGACCAGCTTCACATGCAAATATGGGTGTGAACATTAACTAGAGTTTTGATATACTCCTGCGCCCTCCTCCCCCAGAGAACATCTGTCGCCATCTTACAATGCTGTGATTGCAGCTATTCCCCAATCCTCTGTGAACAGCACACATGGCCATCGAAACTCTAGTTAGTGGACACACCCATATTTGCATATGAAACTGGTCGTTGGTATCGGTCATTAGGCAACTGTATTGCAATGTATTGTTTAAAAGGGGTGGGGATACCTGCAGTCAGTTTAGGCTTAAGATGTCACTTAGTTGAGTGATGAAACATACGGTATATGGACAAAACTATTGGGACACACCTCTTAATGATTGAATTGAGGTGTTTCATTCAGACCCATTGCCACACGTGTATAAAATCAAGCAGCTAGCCATGCAGTCTGCATTTACAAACATTTGTGAAAGAATGGGTCGTTCTGAAGACCTCAGTGAATTCAAGCATTGTACCATCATAGAATGCCACCTTTGCAATAAAATAAAATCAAAATCAAATCAATTTTATTTGTATAGCCCAATATCACAAATTACAAATTTGCCTCAGTGGGCTTAACAGCAAAACAACATCCTGTCCTTAGACCCTCTCATCGGATAAGGAACAACTCCCTAAAAAAAACATTTATCAGTCAATAAGTCAGTTTGTGAAATTTCTTCCCTGCTAAATATTCCACGTTCAACTGTAAGTGGTATTATTGAAAAGTGGAAGCGTTTAGGAACAACAGCAACTCAGCCACAAAGTGGCAGACCACGTAAAGTCACACAGCGGGGTCAACGAGTGCTAAGGCACATAGTGCATCAAAGTCGCCAACGCTCTGTTGACTCAATAACTACAGAGTTCCAAACTTCCTCTGGCATTAACATCAGCACAAAAACTGTGCGCCGGGAGCTTCATGGAATGGGTTTCCATAGCCGAGCAGCTGCATGCAAGCCTTACATCACCAAGCACGATGCTAAGCGTTGGATGGAGTGATGTAAAGCACGCTGCCACCGGACTCTGGAGCAGTGGAAACGTGCTCTGTGGTGTGACGAATCACGCTTCTCTGTCTGGCAGTCTGATGGATGAGTCTGGGTTTGGTGGATACCAGGAGAATGTTACCTGCCTGACTGCATTGTGCCAACTGAAAGTTTAGTGGAGGAGGGATAATGGTATGGGGTTGTTTTTCAGGGATTGGGCTAAGCCCCTTAGTTCCAGTGAAGGGAAATCTTAATGCTTCAGCATACCAAGACATTTTCAATTCAATTGTTTTTAATGGCAATAAATTGAATTGAATTTTGGACAATTCTATGCTTCCAACTGTGTGGGAACAGTTTGGGGAGGGCACTTTTCTGTTCCAGCATGACTGTGCCCCAGTGCACAAAGCAAGGCCCATTAAGACATAGTTGGGTGAGTTTGGTGTGGAAGAACTTGACTGACCCGCAGAGCCCTGACCTCAACCCCATCGAACACCTTTGGGGTGAACTAGAATGGAGATTGTGAGCCAGGTCTTCTCATCCAACATCAGTGCCTGACTTCACAAATGCACTTCTGGATGAATGGGCAAAAATTCCCACAGACACGTTCCAAAATCTTGTGGAAAGCCTTCCCAGAAGAGTGGAAGCTGTTATAGCTGCAAAGGGGGGACCAACTCCATATTAATGCCTATGGATTTAAAATGGGATGTCATAAAAGCTCCTTTAGGTGTAATGGCCAGGTGTCCCAATATTGTTGTTCGTATAGTGTATATTTGTCAATAAATGTTGTATCCAGATGAACTGATTCAACTTTCTTTGATTTTCTTACCTGGATTAAATAAATAAATAAAATTGAATTTATTTGATTTGGATTATTAAGCATGCATGCAGACATTTGGTGTCTCTGGCTTAGCTTTCTCTTGGCTTAAAGCCTACTTATGGATGGATGGATGGATGGATTGCATTTATATAACACTTTTCTAGCCGCAACAGCTTATCTGGAAGAACACATTGTGTCTGCTATAGTAATATTCCATCAAAATTTTCTGACATTAAATATGGCATACCTCAGGGCTCAGTTCTTGGCCCTCCACTTTTCTCTCTTTATATTCCACCTCTTAGCCAAATTATATGCAGTTATGGAATAAATTTCCATTGCTATGCTGATGATACACAGCTGTATGTCCATATAAGGGCTGATGATAATATTTAAACAACTCATTTAAAGGCCTACTTGGCTGCTGTGGAAAAATTGGATGTCACTAAATTTTCTGCTTTTAATTTGGGATAAAACCGAGATGCTGGTCATTGGCCCTGCTAGACACAGACATCAACTTGATCAAGTAACGATAGTAATCGACAACTCTGTGGTTTCACAAAGTGTGGCAGCCAAAAATCTTGGTGTTACGTTTGATCCCATCCTTTCCTTTGATAAGCACATTAAAGAAATCACCAAGACTGCCTTTTTCACTTACGTAACATAGCTAAAATTCGGTCTTTTCTCTCCATGGCGGATGCAGAGACTCTAACACATGTATTTGTTTCATCCAGACTTGATTACTGTAATGTTGTGTTTTCAGGTCTGCCGAATTCTAGTACTAAAAGTCTTCAGATGGTTCAGAATGCTGCTGCTAGAATCCTAACTAAAACTAGGAAATTTTACCTTATTACACCAATTCTTGCCTCCCTTCATTGGCTTCCTATCCATGTTAGATGGTGATGGTGGTTGTGTGGCTCTGGTCCTGGGCTGTTTCGGTGGTGTCTGGACACTACTTGGCATCCTGCTCATCATATTCTTCATAAATCTTATAATTCCATTATAATTCTGTTATCCTCTTTCAATGTTGTATTGTGTAAATTGTGTATACACAACATCATTTCATGTTGTACGTCTTGGGAGAGAGATCCTCCTCTGTTGCTCTCCCTGAGCTTTCTTCTTAGTTTTTCTCCCTGTTAAAGGTTTTTAGGGAGTTGTTCCTTATCCGATGAGAGGGTCTAAGGACAGGATGTTGTGTTGCTGTAAAGCCCACTGAGGCTAATTTGTGATTTGTGATATTGGGCTATACAAATAGAGTTGATTTGGTTTTGAAAACTGTTTGTTAGTATAAATACTTTGTTTTGAAGTACTTGAGACTTTATCTGAAACTATTATGTTTTAATTTGTGAGCTGGATTACAGAAAGATGAATATGTTTGCATACCAGCTGCTGGACTGGATAAATGTGCTTTTGAAAATCAAATCAAACATCTCTCTATCCCTATCTCTCTCACTCTCCCCCCCCCTCCTCATCCACACATCACTAAATGTCCCTTATTCATCATCCAATGATTGCACTTTTATTTTATTGTGTTTAAGCAACACAGAATAAGCAGAAATGTGAAATAGAATAGAATGGAAGAGAGAGCAGGATAGATAGATAGATAGATAGAGATAGATAGATAGATAGATAGATAGATAGATAGATAGATAGATAGATAGATAGATAGATAGATAGATAGATAGATAGATAGATAGATAGATAGATAGATAGATAGATAGATAGATAGATAGATAGATAGATAGATAGATAGATAGATAGATAGATTCCCTTTATTTCGAATGTTAAAAAAACAAAATCCTACCCCCTTCTTCTATTTTAATATTTCAGCAGTGAACTGTGTGATTTAAATGAAAACTCAATCATCTACCACCAGAGACAGTGATGTCTAGTAAATCATCTACAACCAGAGACCACGATGTCTAGTAAATCATCTACCACCAGAGACCACAATGTCTAGTAAATCATCTACCACCAGAGACCACGATGTCTACTAAATCATCTACCACCAGAGACCATGATGTCTAGTAAATCATCTACCACCAGTGACCATGATGTCTAGTAAATCAAACAAAAATTATTCATTCAACAGAACAAGAACAAAGCAAGTGCAGAGCAAACATTAAAACAACTCAAGAACAACTCAAACAAGACGTCACAGCTCCATCCCATATCTGTTCAACATATTATTGTTAAAGAGTCTTTTAAATGTGATTATTGATTCCCATGTTTTCATTTCATCACTGCAATTGTTCCATATCTTGACACCTTTGGTTGTGACACAATAATATTTTGCATTTGTCCTTACTGGATTTTGTTTAAACGTACATATTCCTCTCAGGTCATAATTACTTTCCCTCAGCTGGAACAACCCCTGGATACTGTTGGGTACTTTATGATTTAAGACTTTGTACATGATTTGAGCAGTTTTAAGGTCCACCAGATCTTTGAATATCCTTATGGCTTTTTTGAATAATGAAGATTGAGTCAGTGTTGGTTTTATATGTGTTCCCCCACACCATATCACACAGTAGGTGATGTACGGAAGTATGAGGGAAAAGTACAAGCTGGATTTAGAAGATCTTTGACTTTGAATAGTATTGCAATTGATTTGGATACTTTAGCCTTGGTATAATTTATATGTGGTTTCCAATATAATTTATTGTACACTATTGCCCCAAGAAATTTAATTTCAGTCACTCTTTCTATTTCTACATTGTTAATCATGAGTTTCTTGTTTGAGTTAATTTTACGGTTACCAAGGATTATAAATTTTGTTTTACTTAAATTCAATGTTAGTTTGCATCAAACCACGTCTTTAACTTCATCAGTTCTAGTTCCACTATATCCAGGAGTTGATCCAGATGATCCCCACAGCAAAATAAATTTCTGTCATCAGCAAATACAATGGCTTTCAGAGATTCAGAATTTTCACAAATATTGTTTATATTCAGAGTAAACAGCAATGGTCCCAACACTGAGCCCTGGGGGACCCCACATGTGACTTTCAGTAGGTGAGATTTGAAGTTTTGTAATTCAACATATTGATATCTGTCTTTTAGATAGCTGGTTAACCAGGAGAGTGCGGTTCCTCTAATTCCATATGATTGTAGTTTTTTCAGTAATAATTCATGGTCTACGGTGTCAAACGCTTTTTTTAGATCCAGAAATACCCCTATTACACATTTTTTGTTTTTTATTGCCATTGTTATTTCATCTATAAATTCTATAAGTGCAAATGAAGTTGTTCTGTTTGCTCTAAAACCATATTGCTGATCATACAGTACATTATGTTTTGTGATGAAGTCATGTGTTCTTGAAAAGTGTATTTTTTCTAGTATTTTTCAGAACTTTGGAAGCAAGGAAACAGGTCTGTAATTCGAAAGGATGTGTCTATCACCAGACTTATAGATTGGTATGATTTTGGCTGTTTTCATTTTGTTTGGAAAAACACCGGTTTGTAGGGATTGATTACAGATGTGAGACAAAGGTTTTGCAATGCATTCGATGATATTTTAACCATAAACATGTCTATTCCATCCCAGTCAGTGGATTTCTTGTTCTTTAAGTTTTTAACTGTATCATTAATTTCTTTTTCATTTGTTTCCCTTATAAATATGGATTCTTTAACAGATGTTTTCTTGCTTTCCACATTATCTCCGCTACCGGTCTTTGCAATTTCCTCAGCCAAATCAGGACCGACACTGACAAAAACTTATTGAACTCATTTGCAACCATGGCCATGTCACTAATAGTTGAATTATTTCTAGTCAGGGAATGGTTAGGGTGTCCTGCCTTCCCACTTCCTTTTTTAATAATGTCATTTAATACATTCCATGTTTGTTTAATATTGTTGTCCTCTAGTAATTTACTGTAATAATCCTTTTTGATGATTCTCATATTTCTTGAATTATTCTAGAATAGAATAGAATAGAATAGAATAGAATAGATCATTATATGGAGGACAGTTACCATCATCATGTCATCTGATTCACAATGCAGAATTATGTTGTCTGGTATAAAATTATCAAATTAAAATGAAATAAATGAAACTTGTAATAGTGCCCTGCAATGGATACCCTCTACTGTCTTACCAATAGAGAGCCAGCAGGGGGAGGATCCCTGCTGCACCACTGCCCCCTGCTGGACAGGAGACACATGTATGGAGAGGACTGTACACAGCGTGTGTGCACTTGTGTTTATGTGCCTTGCATGTGTGTGCATGCGTGTGTGTGTGTGTGTGTGTGTGTGTGTGTGTGTGTGTGTGTGTGCGTGTGCGTGTGTGTAAAAAGAGGCCGGTGTAGTGCAGAACATGTGTGTTGATGTGTGACGTAATGAGACTGAGAAGGAGAGAGGTCGAGAAAACAAAAGGAGGAGAAAAAAGAACTGACGAATTGGTCTGCGTTTGTGTGTGTGTGTGTGTGTGTGTGCGTGCGTGTGCGTGCGTGTGTGATTAGCAGACCTTTCGGGAGATTTGCATATTCATGAGGTGTGAGGATGGTGATTTGCATATGATTCCGTCTGCAGGTAACAACACCAGGACTTCATGACCCACAGAGAGGAGCTGGACAGAGAAGGAGAGGAAACATATTGATGACATTAAAACCACATTGTCATCATCCAGCAGAGCCCCACCACCACCACCACCTCCACCTCCCGGTCCCCCATCCAGCCCCGCCATCACACAGGCTTACCTGACACTAACATGGACTAGTTTCCCTTCTATGATGACTTGAGACTTGAACACATCCCTGCTGTGGTGATGAAGGAGAGGAGAGAGAGGAGGTGCTGATGGTCCTGAGGACCATCACCTTCATGTGTCCTCCTCTAGCTGCTCACCACACACAGTATTTTAAACTTATATGGTGGACCAGAGTCCATGGTGTGATGATTAAGCGACAAAAAAGGATCAAATTATATGTATTCTGCATAATTTGGGGGGGGGGCGACGACAAGAATTAAAATTTGGGACACTGTTGGTTATATCCGGGACAATACAAAGTAGAATTCATGACAGTTGTGGGACACTGAGGAAAAAAGTTAATTTCGAGCCCTGGCTGCAAGTATGGACCTGCTGCAGGGCAGGTATGGACCTGCTGCAGGTATGGACCTGCTGCAGGTATGGGCCTGCTGCAGGTATGGACCTGCTTCAGGTATGGGCCTGCTGCAGGTCCATACCTGCAGCAGGTATGGGCCTGCTGCAGGTATGGACCTGCTTCAGGTATGGGCCTGCTGCAGGTCCATACCTGCTGCAGGTATGGGCCTGCTGCAGGTATGGGCCTGCTTCAGGTATGGGCCTGCTGCAGGTATGGGCCTGCTGCAGGTATGGGCCTGCTGCAGGTATGGGCCTGCTGCAGGTATGGGCCTGCTGCAGGGCAGGTATGGGCCTGCTGCAAGTATGGACCTGCTGCAGGGCAGGTATGGGCCTGCTGCAGGGCAGGTATGGGCCTGCTGCAGGTATGGGCCTACTGCAGGTATGGGCCTGCTGCAGGTGAGTACTGGCACCAGCATGTTGTTTCAGGGCGTTTTGTGAAGGAACACATTCAGTTGTACGTTCGATTTTATTTTCAGACTGTTGCCGCAGCTTGCTCTTGCTTCTGCCTCACGCTGTAGCTGTAGCACATCTAGTTGTGCGTCGATTCTAGTGTTTTCTACCCGTGCTTCAGCATCTCTTCTCTTTTTTTCCAAGTAACCGCATGGAATAGCGTGATCCTCCCACGCGCTACGTCCCCCTGGCAAAACCCCTCACTGTCAGGTGAAAAGAATCCACATGTATGGGAGGAGGCATGTGGTAGTCTGCAGCCCTCCCCGGATCAGCAGAGGGGGTGGAGCAGCGACCGGGACAACTTGGAAGCGTGGGGTAATTGGCCAAGTACAATTGGGGAGAAAAAGGGGAGGGGGGGATAAAATAAATTAATCCATCCATCCATCCAAGCCGCTTATCCCAGTCGGGGTCGTAGGGATGCTGGAGCGTATCCCAGCAGTCATAAAATAAAATAAATCATCATAAACTAAATAAATCAATTTAAAAAAGATGATGTGCTGTAAACGATGACAGTTGTGTTGTAGTTGTGTTGAACTTCTGTCGCCCATGCTTACCATTTTTCAACACAAGTGCATCACAGCACAAAATGTGTTGGAGTTGTGCAGACCGAGTGACCGAGCCGTGAGATGGTGTGTACCTGCAGGGACACAGTTCCAGGTCTTGTGTAACGACGCTGGCTTGAGGACGGGTTTAGTTGGTTCAGGGGATGGGGTGGCAGTTGTGGTGAAACTGTAGACCTCGTGGACACGAGTAACACATAAAGAAGTATGAGATGTTGAGGTAGTAGAGGAGGGGAGGAGACGGGTGAGAGAAGACTGGAGGAAGGAGGAGTAGTGTTCTCTACTACGTCCGTCACTGCTTCACCCTGACAGACGCAGACCCGTCTGTGCTGCTCCAGTGTGACCAGTTCACTTCCTGTAGGGGTGTGTGTGTGTGTAATTGAGGGGTAATTTATTTTGACGGGGGGGGGGGTAATTTGGACATCCAGAATCATTAGAGAGGAGGAGTCCAACTCACGGCAACTTGATACCCGTTCTATCGCAGCTTCACGAGTCTCCTTCGTCATCTGATCTAATGACAAGGTCACTGATTGGCTGTTCCCCACCACCCCATCATCCCTCATCACGGGGGGGGGGGTTAATTAGGACATCCAGAATCATCTCAGATGAAGGAGAGCGAGCCATTGATCAAACAGAATGGATGACAAAACCTTAACGTGTGAGTGGAGGGCACTGACGTGGGTGTGGGGAGTGTAGATGGTCAGGTGAGGACGGTAGGTAAGTGATGATGACGATGCTGCTCTTCACCATGTTACTGTGGGTGAGCTCACCTGCGCCCATCCTCACTTTTTTACCCCCCCCCTTTTTTTTCACCGCACTTGTATTTGGCCAATTACCCCACTCTTCCGAGCCGTCCCGGTCTCTGCTCCACCCCCTCTGCCGATCCGGGGAGGGCTGGAGACTACCACATGTCTCCGCCCATACATGTGGAGTCACCAGCCGCTTCTTTTCACCTGACAGTGAGGAGTTTCACCAGGGGGACGTAGCGCGTGGGAGGATCACGCTATTCCCCCCCCCCCTGAACAGGCACCCCGACCGACCAGAGGAGGCGCTAGTGCGGCGACCAGGACACACACCCACATCCGACTTCCCACCTGCAGACACCAAGCCGGAGATAACACAGGGATTCGAACTGGCGATCCCCGTGTTGGTAGGCAGCGGAATAGACCACTACACTACCCCCCCATCATGTTTTACGTGTGTGTGTGTGTGTGTGTGTGTGTGTGTGTTAGGTTCAGCCGAGGACATAAAAAATAAGTTTGCGAGGTTTAAAAATCTATTCCCCGGATCAAATATGGGACATAACGTGTGTTGGAGTGAAACCGGAGGATTTGCTGGGGTTCTGTGTTGGTGTTCTCCATCTGAAGCGGATTAAGAGATCTGAGCTCTCTGAGTCGCAGCCGCACTCTCAGATTGACAATCTTGAACACAAAACCCTTAAACACCACAAGACGTGCTCGTTAAAGAAAGACATGTCCATCCTGATGAGAGACAGACATGCCATTCTCCTGGTGTCCTGCACAAGTCTGGAGACACAGGAGGTCTCTTCCTGTTGACGTTTTACAGATACTGGATGATGAAAATGAATGGACGGCTGGATGGATAACACGTTGTAGGTAGGTATAGAGATAAAATACACATATCTATAGATTTGTATGTACAATATCTACTACTACTACTACTACTACTACACTACTCTTCCTGTCCTCTGCATCTTCCTCTGTCACACCAGCCACCTGCATGTCCTCCCTCACCACCTCCATAAACCTCCTCTTTGGCCTTCCTCTTCTCCTCTTCCCTGGCAGCTCCATATTCAGCATCCTTCTCCCAATATACCCAGTATCTCTCCTCCACACATGTCCAAACCATCTCCATCTTGCTTCTCTTGCTTTGTCTCCAAACCGTCCAACCTGAGCTGTCCCTCTAATATACTCCTTCCTAATCCTGTCCTTCTTCATCACCCCCAATGAAAATCTTATCATCTTCACCTCTGCCACCTCCAGCTCCACCTCCTGTCTTTTCATCAGTGCCACTGTCTCCAAACCATACAACATAGCTGGTCTCACTACCATCTTGTAAACCTTCCCTTTAACTCTTGCTGGTACCCTTCTGTCACACATCACTCCTGACACTCTTCTCCACCCACTCCACCCTGCCTGCACTCTCTTCTTCACCTCTCTTCTGCACTCCCCGTTACTTTGAGCAGTTGACCCCAAGTATTTAAACCAGGGGTGGGCAGTCTTACCCAGAAGGGACCAGTATGGGTGCAGGTTTTTGTTCCAACCAAGCAGTTACACACCTGGTCCCACTAATCCGCCAGCAGAGTCTCTGCTGAGGAACTTGGTTAGGAGACACAGGTGTGTAACTGCTTGGTTGGAACAAAAACCTTCACCCATACTGGCCCTTTCTGGATAAGATTGCCCACCCCAGGTTTTAACTCATCCACCTCCGTCACCTCTACTCTTTGCATCCTCACCATTCCACTGTCCTCCCTCTCGCTCACGCATATGTATTCCATCTGGCTCCTACTGACCTTCACTCCTCTTCTCTCCAGTGCATACCTCCACCTCTCCGGGCTCTTACATAGATAGATAGACGTAAAAGCAAGGGTTAATGGGGTTCAGCCCTCCTCTGAGACCACAACACACTACGGTCCTCCATCTGTCTCATGATCACATTATTTCTATTACATTCGGGTTTCTGTGCTTGCATGGTGCATCAAGTATCCACGGTAATGAGCAGCTTCCCCTCATGGGAACGTCCGGCATCCTCCATCAGCATTAACTCCACACATGTCACGTTAATATAGACACAGAGATAGAAAACAGGGCAACACTTGCATTAGTGGGTAATGGAGGGTGGAGATTTGCCCTCTACGTACGCACATCTATTTGACAGAGAAGCATTTGTTCAGCTGTGTAAGCGTCCTGGTCTTGGGTGTTGGTCAGGGACCAGATAGGAAGGACAGAAGGAGATATTGTGAATCCTGATTTTACTGCAGTCCTGTGAACAAGTCTGCTCATAGTCACAGTCTTACATAAGTGTGTGTGTGTGTGTGCATGTGTGTGTGTGTGTGTGTTAAAAATTGGTTTTAATAGCGTAGCCCCTTGTACCCCGTGAGTGTAGAGGGCAGGGCCCTAGGTTCTCTCACTATAAGCCAATTTACATTCATCCTACTCTGGGTTCCCTAATTACACCAGTTGCCATGAAACGAATAACCTGTAGATGAATAATCAAACAAGACAAAGCTGCGACTCAAACATGTAGTTCTTGTAAAAACCAAGAAGAAGAAAACTAAATAAACAAGAGCACTTTCACCATATCAGGCTCACAACGGTTCACATACAAAACTCACATAGGTACTTGTTTCAATATTCCAAATCAAACACATGAAGTAATCACTAAACTACCGCCGCCATCTATCAAACTAACAAAGAGGTCTTCAAAAACCCATCCTCAGGAGCCCGGGTAGCGGGGATCGGCGGTTCGAATCCCCGTGTTACCTCCGGCTTGGTCGGGCGTCCCTACACACACAATTGGCCCTGTCGGTGCGTGGGTGGGAAGCCGGATGTGGGTGTGTGTCCTGGTCGCTGCACTAGCGCCTCCTCTGGTCGATCGGAGCGCCAGTTCGGGGGGAGGGCTGGGGGGAATAGCGTGATCCTCCCACGCGCTACGTCCCCCTGGTGAAACTCCTCACTGTCAGGTGAAAAGAAGCAGCTGGCGACTCCACATGTATGGGAGGAGGCACGTGGTAGTCTGCAGCCCTCCCCGGATCAGCAGAGGGGGTGGAGCAGAGACCGGGACGGCTCGGAAGAGAGCGGTAATTGGGGACAAAAATGGGGGAGGGGGGTCCTCAAAAACCCCCACCCTCGTTGCCCGTCTGATTTCACGCGTCCAACCAACGTTATCGTCCCTCTAGCGAGCTAAACGGACAAACGTACTCACCCAGGTCAGGAGAATGGCGGTAGTTCCGGAATGTTCCCGCAGTGACAGGAAATGGCGGTGCGCGCGAATGGTCCAACGACGAAAGGTTTGCTTCCGGTCGCGTGAGACCCCCACGTAGCCAGAGGAAGTGTGAGCAAACCCCGGGTGGCTCAGACCGCTACCCGGCGTCTCCGGTCCCCCGCGGGTCTTCTTTTGGTAGCCGCGTAGGTTCACTGAGCCAGCCAACAAGGCTACTGCGTCAGCTAGCTTAGCTAACTAGCCGGCTAACGACGGTCACGGTGACGTGGAGAATGACGCAGCAACGTCTAACCGACGTTCAGCTCACGTCCGCCAGCGGCGCGCTGACGGCTTACGACTCAGAACACTGTGCCGTTAAACCTGTAAACCACAAGACTGACGTTCACTACGTGTCCCAGCCACCTCCTCCTCCTCACCAGCCCCCAAGCTACCGTCTCACCCCTTCCCTCTTCCTCCTCTTCTTCATCCTCCTCTTCTTCCGCTTCTTCTTCCGCTTCTTGTTCTTCCGCTTCTTCTTCTTCCGCTTCTTCTTCTTCTTCTTCTTCCGCTTCACAACCGCTTGCCCCGCCCTTCACCGTGACCCTTCACCCCTACTCCTGATTGGCCTTACGTGCAACAAGTAAAATAAAGCATATAATCATATATACATATTTGACATAACGCTGAACATTTCAACACATTTTAATCACATTTCAATATAGTACAACTGCACCCAAATGATAAACCTTATGAAACCAAAATGATAACCGGGTTACACCAGAGTAGTGGCCTATTCCGCTGCCTACCTACACGGGGATCGCCGGTTCGAATCTCCGTGTTACCTACGGCTTAGTCAGGCGTCTCTACAGACGCACTTGGCTGCGTGACTGCAGGTGGGAAGCCGGATGCGGGCATGTGTCATGGTCGCTGCACTAGCGCCTCCCCTGGTCGGTCGGGGCGTCTGTTCAGGTGGGAGGGGGAACTGGGGGGAATAGCGTGATCCTCCCACGCGCTACGTCCCCCTGGCGAAACTCCTCACTGTCAGGTGAAAAGAAGCGGCTGGTGACTCCACATGTATGGGAGGAGGCATGTGGTAGTCTGCAGCCCTCCCCGGATCAGCAGAGGGGGTGGAGCAGCGACTGGGACGGCTCGGAAGAGTGGGGTAATTGGCCGGGTACAATTGGGGAGAAAAAGGGGGACATTTTTGATTTTAAACAAAACATAACCGTGCAATCCGCTTTCCGTGCCGGAGACACCACTGGTGTCCAACTTGCCCAGTGGGTCTGCAACATGCCACTGGGCAAGCTAGTGTGAAGCTCTCCGGGAGAAGTAAGGGTGAGTGTCTACCTTGCTGTGCTGATTACATTTATTTGTGTGATTTTCTCTGTTGCATGTGTAACTTCACTGGTCGTTTCTATTCATTTTCATGGTGCTGCTGAACATTTGTGTGAATACAGGTGTAACCCTGTGGTTAAATTATAGGCCTTAGATATATTACATTGCACTATTAGATAAGAGTTTGGCCTATGTTTGTTATTTTGTATACCTGTTGAATATGAATATATTATATTGTTGATATTGATCTGCAAAACAGTTGTTTACCAATGTGAAATGCATTTACTCTTAGTGTTGAAACTTACCATTGTTGTGATTGGTTGGCTGTGGAGAGAATACCTTACCTTGAATGTGATTGGTTGAGAGGGCAGCGGGAAACGTCAGCACGAGCAGACTGGACGGGGAGGAGGAGGTCTCTCGTCCCTGATGTCAGCAACGGAGCAGTGTGATGTCGAGTTGTTATATGCTATGTTGCGGTGAGAGAAATGTCATTGAAATTTAGTGAACAGTGATGTGTGCGGGTGTCTGACCGAGACCCATCCCGGGAACTGTTTGTGTGGACTGGGGAGACAAACTGACTACTCGTCAGTCCCATATGTGGACCCAGCTACGTTACGGAGCGAGCTAGCCAGTCGGTGTTCGTTGCTAGCACAGCAAGACGGGCGAATGGACTGGATGGGGTAAGGGGCTTGCCCCACAGTGAGTCGGGCCGTCTTCTAGTTTAGCGAAGTAACTTTATCAGTTACAGTGTAGTGGTGTGTTCATGCGACCATCGAGGAACGCAGAAGGAGTCGTCTGTTACCGTGTTGGGCTGCTGAGGCGAGCGCACGGTTCGACCGTGAGATGGTGCTAACGGCTAACTAGCCAGTTAGCTGGGATGGCTGCCGGCCTGACGTTCGCTGCTGCGCTGCGGCGGGAAGCGCGAGACGAAGAGGAGCATTCATTCTTTGTGAGTACAAGTTGGATGTGCGGGCTTCCAAGGGGAGCAAAGAGGGCTGTTTAGGGTCCCCACGTACCCGATAAAGAAACAGGCCTGCAACTGGGGGTTGACTTTCTTTTATTTTTATTGCCGGCTTAGTTATAGGGTTGTTGAGCTGTATACTAATGTGTTGGTCTGATTCATTTGTGTGTATATGAATGCAGATGCTTGTTATCACTTTCATTCATTCTAATAATTATTACTCATAATACATTTGTATATATAATTCTATGTACCTGTGTGAGTGTGGATTATTCATGTGTGTTTATTCCTGTGGCGTCTAGGCTATGGTAAGTGACATGTTGAGACAACCTTAAAGGGCTAGTCCACCTTTTTACTGGAAGTAACCTAGTGACGCCCAGAGATGTGTAGACCATAGTATATAACCTTAAAGGGCTAATACACCACATTTTAGAACCTTAAAGGGCTAGTCCACCGTTTTAATATAAGTTACTCGGTGACACATTGAGGTGTCTAGACCATGTTAGATTGCCTTAAAGGGGTCATATGCCATATTTGAGCGCCTTAAAGGGGTAGTCAACCTTTTTAGTTGGAGTTACCAGATGACACTGTAAGACATTTAGAGCCTTTAGAACATACTTTAAACACCTAAAAAGCGAAGTTACCATACTTCAATAGTTTATTGGATACCGAGTTGTATAGAGAACTCAGGAGCGTTGTCCTTGACAGTTAAAAGGGATAGATAGCGCTACACAGGGATGTCTATAGCTTTAGTTGCCTCTATTATGGAACATATTTCAATTCCACATTGATAAGTCAACATCAAGTAATTGTTTAACCTTTGATATTTGGGGAAACTGACCCCCTCCCCCCCGCGCATTCAAAATTGTGCCAAATGTCAAAGTTACCCTTATATTTGACTTTTGTCATTCTTTTGAATGGGGGTGGTCGGGTTCCCAAATCTACTACTACTACTACTACTACTACTACTACTACTACTACTTTTGGCTGCTCCCGTTAGGGGGCGCCACAGCGGATCATCCGTTTCCATCTCTTCCTGTCCTCTGCATCTTCCTCTGTCACACCAGCCACCTGCACGTCCTCCCTCACCACATCCATAAACCTCCTCTTTGGCCTTCCTCTTCTCCTCTTCCCTGGCAGCTCCATATTCAGCATCCTTCTCCCAGTATACCCAGCATCTCTCCTCCACACATGTCCAAACCATCTCAATCTTGCCTGTAATGTCCGTAGACGCCTTGTCTTACTGACATAAGAATAATTCAAGAACGAGCCGACTTCGTAGGTTCTTAACTGTGTAGCTTTTACTAGCGTTCATCCGACATACAACCTTCATAACATGCGCTTCTCACTTCCTGTATACGTCACACGCACTGCACGTACATCCGTGAGTGGGTCAAGTTAAACACGTGACCTTTCATTCATTACATCTCCCCCTCTAAGATGATTTTCTAACCTGTATATCACCCCCCTTTTCACAAAAAAAATAAAAAATCCCCCACAGTACACAAGTCCATACGCCTCACAAATCCAGCCGGATTGCAGGCTTGCTCACCCTGCCAGAGCGAGTAACATATGGTGTGGAAGTTGGCATTTCTGCTGCTCGGGACTCATCCGTGTTTCCACTCTCCCCTGGAGTGACATGGTCAGGATCCCTGCTGACAAAGGTGAGTGTTTTAGGTGTGGCCAACAGGTGGCGCCTGTTCCTTCTGTAATGTTCACCTTGAGCTGTCTCCACTATGTAGGATCTGGGAGTGGAGCTCTGACTGTGAACAACTGCTGGCATTGTCCATGTTTTCTGTCCATCAAGTTTGGTGAGTACTGCGTCACCCGAGTTCAGTGGGCGCAGTGTCCGCACGCCGTTCCTGCGGTTGTAGTAGAAAGCCTGCCTCGATTTGGCTGCGGCGTCAGCGGTTTTGATCAGTTCCTCTTTAGGCCAGGCCGGTTTCAGGTTATGCTGCAATGTGGGTAAGGTGGTTCTGAGTCTCCTACCCATGAGCAATTCCGCTGGACTGGCTCCAGTGGAAGAAGAGGGTGTAGCTCTGTATGTCAACAGGGCGAGGAGAGGGTCTTCCTGCCTTAATATGCTTTTGGCTACCTGAACAGCCCTCTCTGCCTGTCCATTACTCTGGGGGTAGTGTGGGCTTGAAGTCACATGGATGAAATCATAATCCTCACTGAACCTCCTCATCTCTTCTGAAACTAGCTGTGGCCCATTATCACTAACTACAATTTCAGGGATACCAAAACGTGCAAATGTAGCCTTCAGCCTAGCTACAACCTGACTGCTAGTAGTTGTTGGTAGATTTAGGATCTCCAAAAACCTGGAATAATAGTCAGACACTATCAAGTAGTTTTGCTTTTTGTACTCACAGGTCTATGCCAACTTTCTGCCATGGTCTGGATGGGAGCTCACTTGACATTAAAGGCTCTTTTCTCTGTGTGTTCTTGTGTTCTCTGCAGAATTGACATTGCTGTATCTTTGTTGTAATGTGCTCTGTCATTTTGGGCCACCACACTGACTGGCTAGCTCTCTCTCTGCACTTAACTATCCCCTGGTGCCCGTCGTGTATTCTGTCTAAGATCACCTCCCTCATCTCTGTGGGAATGACGATACGACTGCCTCTGATGACTAAACCATCTACCTCAGATAACTCCCCTCTCACCTGATAAAAGTCTCTGACTGTCTCCGGCACTTTATCGACATACTCAGGCCAGCCGTGTCTGATGAAGCCCAACACTGTCTGGAGCTGCAGATCCCCATCCGTGCTCTGTTTTATCTCCTGCATCCTTTGAGGTGTGGCAGGCACCTGGCACACGATGGCATCAATGTGCGCTGCAACATCATCATGAGAAGCACCATCTCCGTAGCGCTGCTCTGGGCCTCTGGAGAGTGCGTCAGCCACAGCTAAAGTTTTGCCTGGTGCGTATTCAGCCACTGCATTGAAACGCATCAGCCTCATTAACAGTCTCTGGCACCTAATGGGCACATTATCCAAGTCTTTGCTGTTCATGAGAGGCACTAGTGGTTTATGATCGGTGACAAGTCTGAAATTGTCAAGCCCAAACAAGTACTTCTCGAACCTTTCACATGCCCAGACGCTGGCTAAGCACTCTTTCTCGATCTGTGCGTACCTTGTCTCTGCGTCACTCAGCCGTCGGGAGCAGTAGGCCACGGGCTTCCAGTGTTCCCCGTGCTGCTGGAGCAGAACGCCTCCCAGCCCGTAGCTGCTGGCATCTGCTGACACCACCGTAGCCTTAGTGACGTCATAAAAGGTGAGTACCGGGGCGGTGGCGAGTGCTGTTTTAAGGTCTTGGAATGCTGTGTTCTGTGCAGGTCCCCACAGCCACTCTGTCGTTGCTTTAAGCAGTCCATAAAGCGGCTGACCTACAGTGGACAGCTCTGGGACGTATTTTGCCAAATAGTTCACCATCCCGAGGAACCTCTTGAGTTCCGTCACGTTCTGGGGCTGAGGAAAGTTCTCTATTCCGGCCACTTTGTCCGGGTCAGGTCTGATGCCTGCCTCGTTGATGATATGACCAAGGAAGCGGACTTGTTTCTGTTTGAACTTGCATTTCGCTTGGTTCAGTTTGAGACCTGCTGTTTCAATGACCCCCAGCGCCTCTGCTAGGCGCCGGTCATGGATTTCCTCAGTCTCTCCATGTATAAGGATGTCATCCATGTACACCTCTGTGCCCTCTAGCCCGGTCAGAGTTTCCGCCATCTTTCTCTGGAAAATCTCTGGAGCACTCGTTATACCAAATGGAAGGCGGCAGAAAGCATACCTCCCAAATGGGGTGATGAAAGTGGTGAGCCCCCTGCTGTCTTCATGCAAGGGGATCTGGTAAAACCCACTTGCTGCATCCAACGTTGTGAAGAACTTTGACCCTGCGAGCCTTGGCATTATTTCCTCCATAGTGGGCAGCACGTATTTCTCACGTTTCACCGCTCGATTCAGCCTCCTGAGGTCAGCGCAGCAGCGAACCTCTTTCTTGTTCGGTTTCAGCACCGGCACCATAGCGGCGCACCATTCTATGGGCTGAGTCACTTTTTCAATAATGCCCTCATTTTCCATGCGCTGCAGTTCTTTCTTAACCAGTGGTACAAGTGGCAGCGGTATCCGTCTGGCTGTATGCACCGCGTATGGCTGGGCACCCTCCACCAGAGCTATTTTCACTGGGTCTGTTTTCAGCAGTCCACTTGAACCGAAAACTCCACTGACCTCATTCATCCGCTTCACTAGACCCATCTCCACTGCCTCTGGACGACTCAGCAGACAGCTGCCTCTCCCCTTGATCACATACACTGGAAAGGAGTATTGTTTCTCCTTGTAGTTGGTTGTGGCTTGAAACTGTCCTATGCAGCTGATGTTTCCACCTGGGCTTATGAAGCATGTGTCAGGAGGTCCCAGTTTTATGTTTGGCTTCAGCTTTTTAAATGTCCCTTGGTTGATAACAGTAGCGTCAGCCCCCGTGTCAATTTTAAAGGTTATTGGTACATCACTTATTGTTAAACTAACAGTCCAATCTTCCTGACTGCTCTCTTTGCCAACTTCTCCCAGAAAGTACAGCTGTTTAACCTCTTCAGTGACTTCTCTCACCGCTTTAGAGTGACATACACGCTCCCAATGTCCCTTTTTATGACACTTGTTGCACTTACTGTTCGTTGCAGGACACTTCCGCTCATCGGTGTGCTGCGTCTTGCCGCACCTCCCGCATTCATCTACTTTGTTGGTTGCCGGACTGCCGCCACCATGACGCTGTCCGCCCTTTTTGTTTTGGCGTTCGTCCCGCCATCGGACAACATTGACGTTAGCCAGCTGGGCCTCTGGTTGGTTAGCTTGGAGGCTGAGCTGCTTTGTTATTGCCTCCGCCTGGCGCACTTGTTCAATGACTTTCACCAGAGTAAGGTCCGCTGTGAGCTGGAACTGACGGGAGAGCACCTTATCTTTTATGCCCACTACCAGACGATCTCTGATATGTTCATCCCTCTTGTCCCCAAACTCACAGTGTTCAGACAGCTCATACAATGTCCGGATGTACATCTCCGCTGTCTCTCCTGGCTGCTGGCTACGTTGATAGAAGCACGCCCTCTCATGTATGATGTTACGGCGGGGAATAAAGTAGTCGTCGAACCTTTTCAGTACGATATCATAGTCCACTTTATCACCCTCCGCCGCGAAGTCAAACGAGCTGAATATCTTTTCAGCCTCGCTGCCCATTGCATAAATCAGCGAACTCACTTGAATCTCCCCGTCGTCTTTATCCAGCTTTGTCGCGAGCCTGAAGCGCGAAAACCGTTGTCTCCACTCCGGCCATTCAACGGGGCAGTCAAACTTGAATTCACTCGGCGGATTAAACTTCGGCATGACCACTCGTGTTCCGATACACAGACTATTCTGACACCATGTAATGTCCGTAGACGCCTTGTCTTACTGACATAAGAATAATTCAAGAACGAGCCGACTTCGTAGGTTCTTAACTGTGTAGCTTTTACTAGCGTTCATCCGACATACAACCTTCATCACATGCGCTTCTCACTTCCTGTATACGTCACACGCACTGCACGTACATCCGTGAGTGGGTCAAGTTAAACACGTGACCTTTCATTCATTACATTGCCTCTCTTGCTTTGTCTCCAAACCGTCCAACCTGAGCTGTCCCTCTAATATACTCGTTCCTAATCCTGTCCTTCTTCATCACTCCCAAAATCTTAGCGCTGGTGTTTGTGAACTGGACTATTTGCAGTGGGGTGTCTCAGTAGTATCCACGTGCCGCAATATATTATATTCACTAGCGTGCAAACTGCTGCGCTGATTTACGGCTAATAGGGGAAACTCCCACTTCCATGTTTACCAGTGGCGTCGCTGGTCGCTGCTAGCTGAAACAATCGTTGGTGACCTGATCCAGTGGCCCAATCATGTCAGACTGATCACTCAGTCAGTCAGTCAGTCAGTCACTCTTACTATGATCAGTCAGTCAATCAGTCACTCTGTGATCCGTCAGTCAGTCAGTCAGTCCCTCTATGATCAGTCAGTCAGTCAGTGAGTCGATCAGTCAGTCAGTCAGTCGGTCGGTCGGTCGGTCAGTCGGTCAGTCAGTCAGTCAGTCGCTCAGTCACTCTTACTATGATCAGTCAGTCAGTCACTCTATGCTCAGTCAGTCAGTCAATCACTCACTCACTATGAGCAGTTAGTCAATCAGTCACTCTGTGATCAGTCAGTCAGTTAGTCAGTCACTCAGTCTATGATCAGTCAAGGACTTTCGCGTTTGTAGGGCAGGCCCCGCCCCACACCACATACAGACACACATACAGACAGGGGAAAGCAGGAGACACCGGGAAAAGGGGGAAACACAGAAACAAAAGGGAAACAGCTGGAGACACGGCCGGGGCCCGGACAGTACAGGTGTCTGAGATGATCACTGGACTGGATCTGATCCTCAGAACCTTTCACTCTAAAGACAATCTCAGTGAAACCACAAAGAGCTTTTTAGTATGGAAGGGGAATTAATCTGCAGCAGAAACCATTTTAACTGTTCCTGACTTGTAACTGTTCCTGACTTGAAACTGTTCCTGACTTGTAACTGTTCCTGACTTGTAACTGTTCCTGACTTGCAACTGTTCCTGACTTGTAACTGTTCCTGACTTGCAACTGTTCCTGACTTGTAACTGTTCCTGACTTGCAACTGTTCCTGACTTGTAACTGTTCCTGACTTGTAACTGTTCCGTTCCTGACTTGTAACTGTTCCTGACTTGTAACTGTTCCTGACTTGTAACTGGCTGCTTAGCTGTTGGGTTTTTGTTACACACAAATTTGCAGTTTTCCCTCGAGCAAGGCACTGAGTTATAAATCGATCAAAACACAAAGCACTGTAGGAGGGATATGCTCAAAATCAAGTGTTTTTTAAACACGTCTTGTGTCTTTTATACAACAGATACCAACACGGCTGACGGGTTTTCTCCAGACTAGGGGACACAGAGAGGGCGTAAAACCAGCTTGTAGCTAAAACAGGCAGAGGGTTTTTTTTTAGTTTAGGACTATTTGGGGTGCTGCTGTGAGCCAAACGAACCGGCAGTCGACAGACATGAAGCAAGTCTTTTAAATAACAGATTCCAGTCTTACCAGGAGGACGCGGCTCCTGGAACTGGTAGAACATCAGCCCTCCTGATAACATTATCAACCTAACCGTGCTCATTTACCTTTTGTGTCTGCCTGCACGCCCGTGTGAGGCGCGGCCCTCACACGGCTCTTTGTCTGGCAAAGGAAAAGGCCGAGAGAAGAGGATGTGCTTTTGAAGTGGGGAGAATTGCCTTCTTTTCTTGTCTTTCTATTTTTCCCACTCAGCTGTAGCGGGGAGCAGATTGTGATTCCTCCGCGGAGATAACAACATCTCCTGTCAGGAGGAACAATGCTCCATTCACTCCTACTCTGTCAGGGTCAGACCAGCTGGCTTTTGTTTGCCTCGGAGGAAATGGATTAAAAGCTCCGTCTGTTACATTTCCTGGAAATATCTCGCTCCCCTCCTCCTACAACCTCTTCATCACCACCACCACCCCCACCCCCCGGTCTGGAGAGAGAAGCAAATCAGCTCTCCTTGTTGTTCCAAACAGGTTGACGTGTGCGCGTCTCTTATAAGAATGCCGTGTTGGGCGTCCGGGTGGCGTGGCGGTCTGTTCCGGTGCCTACCAACACGGGGATCGCCGTTCGAATCTCCGTGTTACCTCCGGCTTGGTCGGGCGTCCTTACAGACACAACTGACCGTGGCTGCGAGTGGAAAGCCGGATGTGGGCGTGTGTGTCCTGGTCGCTGCACTAGTACCTCCTCTGGTCAGTCGGGGTGCCTGTTGGAGGGAGGGAGGGAGGGGAGGGTGAATAGCGTGATCCTCCCACGCGCTACGTCCCCCTGGTGAAACTCCTCCCTGTCAGGTGAAAAGAAGCGGCTGGTGACTCCACATGTATGGGAGGAGGCATGTGGTAGTCTGTAGCCCCCCCCCCCTCCGATCAGCAGAGGGGGTTGGAGCAGCGACCGGGACGGCTTGGATGAGTGGGGTAATTGGCCAGGTACAACTGGGGGTAAAAATGGGGAGAAATGTAAAAACAAAACAAAAAAGAAACCGTGTTCCTCGTGACTTCCCTCTTTTCCTCCGGCACACGACACCGCCCACATACCCACATCCGGCTTCCCACCCGCAGACACGGCCAACTGTGTCTGTAGGGATGCCCGACCAAGCCGGAGGTAACACGGGGATTCAAACAGGCGATCCCCGTGTTGGTAGGCAACGGAATAGACCGCCACGCGACCCGGACGCCTGGACTACTTCAGTTGTATTTATTTATTTATTTATTTATGCCAGGGAGAGAATTCACCTGAGGGGGCACAGTGCCCTTATTGGACGGGGGCCTGGACCCCCAAGGACTGCCGACACTGTGTGTGTGTGTGTGTGTGTGTGTGTGTGTGTGTGTGTGTGTGTGTGTGTGTGTGTGTGAGAATCACCCCGGGTAAGAACACCGGTGTCGGACATCTTAAGCACATGGACGTGCGCACGCGAGGGTGCACTTCTCTACCGTTCACCTCCACCCGGCCGGCTGCCTCCACTTCCCGGCACAGATCTGATCTCCCATCCTGCTTTAATCCCATCCATGGGAATTCAGTATTCATGGAGTTTTTCATGGTTTTAAACAGGGGGTTTATGCAGGCAGCTCCGTCAGCGGTGTGGGATTTAACAGAGACTGCAGTCAGGGGTGTAGCACAAAATTCTGGGCCCACCGCAGACACGGGGAGAAAATGCAAACTCCACACAAAGAACGACCTGGGATGACCCCCCCCCTCCCAAGGTTGGACACCCCTGGGGTTTGAACCCAGGACCTTCTTGCTGAGGCGACAGCGCTAACCACTGGGCTACCGTGTCACCCAATGGGAAGCGGGGACAACCATCCCTGAACCAAGGGGGGGGGGGGCTAAGAGTACATCCGTTGCCATCTTATAATGCTGCGATTGCAAACATTCCCCAGTCCTCTGTGAACAGTACACGCGATCATTGAAACTCTAGTTAATGATCACGGCAATTTGCATATGAAACCGATGGTTTTCGGTGGTTATGCCACTGTGTTGTTTATAAGGGTGGGACACCTGCAGTCAGTTGAGACTGAAGAGGTCACTTAGATGAGTGATGAAGCTTTTTTGGGGGGGGGGCTTTTTCTCCCCAATTGTACCCGGCCAATTACCCCACTCTTCCGAACCGTCCCAGTCGCTGCTCCACCGCCTCTGCCAATCCAGGGAGGGCTGCAGACTACCACATGCCTCCTCCCATACATGTAGTCACCAGCTGCTTCTCCAGCTGCTGTCAGGTGAAGAGTTTCGCCAGGCGGACGCAGCGCGTGGCAGGATCACGCTATTTTCCCCACCCCCAGTTCCCTCTCCCCTTGAACAGGCGCCCCGCCTGACAAGAGGAGGCGCTAGTGCGGCGACCAGGACACATACCCACATCCGGCTCCCCACCCGCAGACACGGCCAATTGTGTCTGCAGGGACGCCCGACCAAGCCGGAGGTAACACGGGGATTCAAACCGGCGATCTCCGTGTTGGTAGGCAACAGAATAGACTGCCACGCTTCGCGGACGCTCTTCTTTCTCAATAGACGTTGATTCAACCGATTCAGCTTTCTGTGACGTTCCTGGCATTGTCCCTACTACTGTGATAAACCACTATTAAACAGACCAACCTTGACCCTGGAGTACTCAGTAAGTTTCCATCATGCTCCAGCCTTTTTTATTTCAAAATACTTGGAAAAAGTCAAACCTTAAAAATGTACCTCCTTTATTTCCAACAACAATCTTTTTGAGTTGAGAACACGTTTTCTTAACGCAGTTTCTCTTGGCAAAACAGCAGTTTCATGTTTTTTTCCCCTCTACGTTGAAAGTCACTGTGGATATAAAGAAGCATGGCTTCTACATTTCATGGCCAGCATAAAACAGTAATTTCAGATTTTATCCACAAAGCAAACTAGGGAAAAACATGCTGGCAACCTGTTAATGAAACAAGATTCCTGGGAATGAAACAAGATTCCTGGGAATGAAACAAGATTCCAGGGAACAGCAACATTAATTTGGAGCTAAATGGTTCCTTTGTACTGCATTTGAGTCAAGCAGGTTCGGTTGATTTAGTGTGAATACAGTACCTTAGATTTACTTTGGTAAATAATGCTGCCTTAACCACTCTCATTGGCATCTAAAAAAGTCTGGTGTTAAGCACAGAAACTCCGTTAAACTGAACAAATTCGTGGCAGGCTTCTCTGTTAACAAAAACGTTCTTTTCTCCAACGATGCGGGATGCAACATCCACCTCAGAACTCTAGCGTGATCATCAGGTCAGTCCGTTGGACATAGATTAATCCTGGCGTGTGGACAAAGTACGTTTTTTCACAAGATGAGCTAACTTATGTTATCTATGAAACGTCATGTGTTTGCTGTGACTGTACTTATGGGTAAACCCTTTACCACAGACTGAGCAATTCAAGGGTTTCTCTCCTGTATGTATTCTCATGTGTGTCTTCAAATGCTCTCTTTGAGAAAACCCTTTACCACAGACGGAGCAGCTAAACGGCTTCTCTCCTGTATGAATTTTCATGTGTCTCTCTCTATCTTCTCTTCTTGAAAAACATTTAGCACAGGCTGAGCAACTAAAGGGTTTCTCTCCCGTGTGTCTTCTCATGTGTGTCTTCATGTGTCCTCTTTGAGAAAACCCTTTACCACAGACTAAGCAACTAAACGGCTTTTCTCCTGTATGGATGTTTGTGTGTTTCTGTCTATCTTCTCTACTTGAAAAACCTTTACCACAGACTGAGCAACTAAATGGCTTCTCTCCTGTATGGATTCTCATATGTCTCTCCGTAACATCTTTTCTTGAAAAAACTTTACCGCACACTGAGCAACCAAATGGTTTTTCTCCCGTATGTATTCTCATGTGTGTCCGTATACATCCGCTTTGAGAAAACCCTTTACCGCACACTGAACAACTGAAGGGTTTCCTCTTAGTAAATCTCTTGTGACTTATGTCATTCTTTGTTGTGTCCAATCCTGACTGAGTTTTTCTAGTCTTGTTCAAACCATCACTACTGTCATCAGTCTCACTTTCACAACCATCTGAGGGGAGGGGCTCTCCGTCGCTATTTGGTGGTAAGTTAGCAGCTGGATCCAAGTTGCTGGCTGGTTCTGATAGTCCACAGTCCTCTTCATCAGGTTCTGTTTTGATCTGATCAGTTGAGGTGCTATCTGAAGGCTCTGCCCTTCTGTTCTCCTTAGTTTGACTTTGATGAAAATGTGAGGACTGAACTTTCACCTCACCAGTTTCACTCTTAACAGTGACGGGAGTGAATGTCAACACCTCCAGTCCTTGAAGCTGCTCTTCCTCCTGACTGCTCCAGATTTCCTTCTCTTCCTCTTTAATGTGTGGGGGCTCTGGCTCCTCCAAGACTAGACTGTGGCTCCACTCCTGTTCCTCACTGGGAACCTCCTCTTTACAGTCAAATAGCTGTAGAGGATCTAAACACAGGGAAAATAAAGACATATCAATGTTAGTTCTACTTGTACAGTTGCTTATAGAGGTAATCACAAAATGGCATATCACTCAAAGCACCAGTGAAATATTTATTCAGGCTCTCTCCTCCATACCCACCCTCTCTCAGGTCTCAGTCAATGAACTTGTAGATAATTCTATATCTAAAATTACAGATGTTATCGATACTATTGCACCCGCTAAGGTGAAGGTGGTCTCTGGTAAGAAAGATCGCCATGGAGATGTGCTACGCTGGTCAGAATAGAAAAAAAGAGTGTCGTAAAGCTGAATGCAGGTGGCAAAAAACAATTACTGTTCATTATGAAATCTATAAAGAGAGACTGCGCATTTCCAATTTGGAACTGAGAAATGCAAGGCAGTCTTACTTCTCTGACATCATTGCCAGAAACAATAATAATGTATGTGCCTTGCTTTCTACTGTCGACAGGCTAAGAAACCCCCCCAGTGGCAGCTGCCTCTGAATTTCTATCTACCAGGGCCTGCAATAAATTTGCCTCCTTCTTTAATGACAAAACTCATATAATTAGACAGGCAGTCAGAGCCTCCATAGTAGGTACAGGGCATGTGCTGTCCCTAAAGCCACCTAAAATCAATTCAAATAACATGTCACTATTTGATCCCATCAACCATAAAACCTTGGGGGACATTATACAACATCTGAAATCCTCCTCCTGCTGCCTTGATATTCTGCCACCATGCTTTTTTTTTCAAAAATTCTAATTGCATGTCCTCAGACCATCTACAAATTGTCAACACTTCTCTCATGTCTCTACCCACAGGCCCTGAAAACTGCAGTCATCAAGCCACTTAAGAAAGAATAATCCAGACACTTCACTAATGAACAGTTATAGGACCATATCAAAACTCACGTTTCTGAGTAAAATCATTGAAAAAGCTATTTTTTGGCACTACACAACAGTTTTGATGTCTTCCAGTCAGGATTTCGACCACACCACCACACTGAGACTGCTCTTATTAAGGTTTTTAATGACATCCGCTTAAACACAGACAGTGGCAGAATCTCAGTCCTGGTATTATTAGATCTCAGTGCTGCATTTGACACAGTTAACTAAAACATATTACTGGACCTTTTGGAAAACTGGGTGGGACTTTCTGGCACAGCACTTAACTGGTTTGAATCCTACTTAAAGGACAGGGACTACTTTGTGTCTATAGGTAATTACAAATCTGAGCATACAAAAATGATCTGTGGCGTTCCCCAAGGCTCCATTCTGGGGCCGCTTCTGTTTAAAATCTATATGCACCCATTAGTCCAGATTATGGAAAACAACAAAATATGGTACCATAATTATGCAGACGACACACAGGTTTACATAACCATATCACCAGGGGGCTATAATCCCATACAAGCACTGAGTAATGATTGGCAATTATGTAGTATATAATCCAGTGAGTCAAGTAAAAGACAGTACAAGCCTGTTTCATGCCATAAGCAATCATCAGCTGTATATATATACTATATATATATATATATATATATATATATATAGTATGTGTGTGTGTGTGTGTATATATGTATATATATGTGTGTGTGTGTGTGTGTGTGTGTATATATGATATATAAGTGTGGTTATCCTAACTGGGCATTTGTTAAAGCCAGGAAGATGCCCAAACAGTGCAGCCAATTGAAGAGAGAAGAAGGACAATAGCTGTCTAAGTGTAAACCAGCGGTGATTCCGTATGTGGCAGGAGTGTTGGAATGGTTGCTTTCAAACCCCAAAACATGCTACACCAGAAACAGGTCCACCCCAAGGATTGGGTCCCCCGGCACAAACAGAGCAATATAGTGTACGCTGTTAAGTGCCAGGAGGATTGCCATGACTTGTACATCGGGGAAACCATACAGATGAAGGCCAATAGGATGGCACAACACAGGAGAGCTAACACGTCAGGCCTGGACTTCACAGTCTACACCATCTACAGGCCAGTGGCCACTCGTTCAAAGATGAGGATGTGCACATCCTTGATAGGGAGGAACGCTGGTTTGAACGGGGAGTCAAAGAGGCCATCTATGTGAAGAGGGAACAACCATCCCTGATCAGATTTGGGGTGGGGGTGGCTAATCGTACGTAAGGGTAAGGCTGGATCCGAATATCTGAGTAGTTGGATATTCGTTCGTTGGGTAGGTATTCAGTTTCAATTTTGGGATTCGGATATTCGGGGTTTTTTTTGTTTTGCTAAATGTAGGCGATCAATGAAGGTAAACTGTACATACACTATACATTTATCAGTATCAGCCCATTCTCGTACTTCTTGTACTATATTTATACTCTTTAATTCCACTGTTAAAATGTGGAAATATAAACTGTCTCAGCTGCGGCGCCTGACGTCCCTCTCACGCACAGCAGTGACATCATGCTTCAGTTCAGCTTGGCTGTTAAGGGGAAGATGCAATGCCGAAGACTTCAGCTGGGTGGCGACACTTTAAACTGAGCGATGACAAGGCAGTGTGCCAAATATGCCATTTGAAACGGGCCTACCACGGTGGCACAACACGCATGATAAACCACCTGAGTGCTGTAAGCAGTAGGCTATTCTTACATGGTGTACAAACCGAGACTATACTAGCTAGCAAACTTAGCTTAGCTCATGTCCATTTTCCAAGCTGCTTTTATCCACCATTCAAACAGTAACGTTACACATGATAAAAACGTGCACTTACTTTGCTTGGAAAATAGTTGCAACTGATCCGAATAGTTAAAATAAAACACAAGGAGTAATGTGGGAAAATCTGAGGCTTACGCAATTATTGGCATAAGAAAGCTTAATAATAATTTGTCCATAGGTGCATTCTCAGGCACTGCAGCCATCAACATCCTTAACCACACCCAACACTACATAGCAGAGCCTACAGTTCCAAACACCATTAACAGAGAAAAGAAAGAGACGTAACAGATGCCATCGTAGAGTTCCTCACTATGGGTATGAGACCCATTAACGTAGTCGAAGGCTTCAGAACATTAATGAAGACGATGGAGCCTGACTACACTGTACCTAAACACGCCAGTATCTCACGCCCGGTCTCTGAAGTACAGCAATGTGCCAGACCAAATGTTAACTCTTGTAGAAAACTCAACTGCCTGAAGTTTCACCAAGGACATGTGGACCTCGGTGAGTATGGAGGCGTCCATGGCCGTCCCCTGCCACTTTATAACTCGGGACTGGGAACTCTGGGCCTTTGCATTAGAAACCAAAGTAATAGAGGTGAGCCATACCGGGGGTCAACACTGCACAACAGCTTGGAGAAGCGCTGGACGCCTTCGCCATTCCAAATTATGAGCATCTTTTTATTTGAATGTTTGGAAAGAAAGTGTTTACTGTAATGTGTGCTGCTGTTATTATAATTGCGTTGGATATGTTATATTCAATGGTGACAGGCATGGGCACAAGTCCATGAATACTGGGACAGCATCCAGCGTTTTACCTGGGCTCCTGTCCATAGGGTTAGTGGTTGTGTCAAGAAGGGCATCCGACGTAAAATTTTGCCAAATCATTATGTGGATTAACAAGACCATACCTGATTGGTCAGGCCTGGGTTAACAACGACCGCCATCAGTGCCGTACCCTCACACGGTACCGATGGAAACTTGCAAATCCGCTGTGGCGACCCCTGGGAAACAGGGAACAAGCCGAACGAAGAAGAAGAAGATGTTATATTTAACCCATTTATTCAGGCGCTCCCCCACACCAAACGGCTCTCCCGCTCCTAACTACTTCCTGTCTACACTACTCACTTCACCTCACCTAGGTCGTCCGTCAGGACACCCCGTAACTGCTTCCACACGGCATTTCCAACTATCCCGCTCTTTCACGATCATTTGTAGCTCCTGTATGTTCTCCACCCGTGTGCTTTAATAGGTTGTCCACACAGGTGAGTCTTCCTCTACCACGTTGAGTTTTTCCATCAGATGGTTGCCAGAGCACCAGTTTGTTGGCAGCTTCATCACTGTGACACACGCAGTGGCCTGCAAGGCGCATTACACTACACCCAGCCAGTAGATGATGCAAACACCACACCCTTCCTCTTCATGGATTAATACTTTCACAACAAATAAAAATAACATAGTAGTAGTAGTAGTGGTAGTAGTAGTGGTAGTAGTACTAGTAGTAGTAATGGTAGTAGTGGTACTAGTAGTAGTAGTGGTACTAGTAGTGGTAGTGGTACTAGTAGTACTAGCAGTAGTAGTGGTAGTAGTAATGGTAGTAGTAAGAGTACTAGTGGTAGTAGTGGTAGTGGTGGTTATAGAGCGTGACGTCACAGTGTCGGGTGTCCAGAGCGGCATACATTAAGGAGGGAGGACAGCCGTGTGATGGAGCAGAAAGTGCAGCAGCCAGGTTGCTGAACGGTTTCATGACAGACCAACACGCCGTACAAACATGGAACCTGGACAGTCAAAGTTTCTTTTCTTCTTCTTCTCTTGATCGAGGGCGTTTACTGTAGTCTTGAAAAACGAACAAACAGCGCCCCCTACAGGCGACACATCGTCACTTTAAAGTGGAACGACAATTTCTTATCAGAAGCCGCTGGGTAAGAAGGCAACTTGGGCGTCGTGAAAACACCGCAGGGCTTGGAGCACTGTCGCTCCCTTGTGCCCCAAATTCACCCCAACACCACGACAACGCGCCCCACGCCTGAGCGCCATCTTTTAGCGCCCCCACCCCGTTAGCCCGTGTAAAGGAGCGACTGTGGCGGTGACGACAGGTAACGTCGTCTGGTCACCTGAATGAGACGAAGCGGTTTGCCACCGACCTGCGGCGCTGCTCGCGTCCTTCCCGTCTGCCAGCAGCCCGTGTTGGCGAGCTGCGGCTCTGCGCTGGCGTTCTAGCTCCTCCTCGTAGTCCTCCACGGTCTTCTCAAACACGCTGAAGATCCCCTCCGCAGCCGCGCTCAGGCGCTGCTGGACCACCAGCCTCAGCATCTGGAGTCTGGACATCTTCTCTCTTTCTCTCTCTCCTTTTTTTGCGACGACTTTCTAATCAATGTGTAACTGTTTCACCACACGACACTAGGCGCTTCCGCACTCTTCCGACTCCAACCAACTCCGACTCCAACTCCGCCTACTTTCTTCCTCCTTTTACTGCAGTTGGCAACCCATGAAAGGCGCATTATCGCCACCTACTGATCTGGAGCGTAGCTGAGGAGACGTTTTATTTTCTGATAATCATCATCATCATCATCATCATAATCATCACAATCATCATTAAATTTGTGTAGCGCTTTTCTAGACACCCAGAGCGCTTACAAACAAACCAAAATTATATGGATTTAAAAGATAGATAAAAAGAAAATGTGATGAGGGGGATGCCAAGCAGCGTCCAGGTGGCGACCACCATGGACACCTGGGAGGAGGACAGACTGGACGTGCACACAAGGGAGACTCGCATGACACCATTCACACGCACAAAGAGAGAATACAGTACAGTAGTACAAATATAACAATTCTATTTAAAGAAATATACAAGGAAACGAATATATAAGTGAATAAAAGACAAATAACAAACAAGAAAAATAGATAAAATAGATAAGTTATTGTCTTAACATATAGCCCAATTTCTCTCTTGAAAATACGAATGTGAGGTTTAACTTTGGAAGATTTACGTTTAAGAATATAAAACTGCAAAAAAATATGATTGATAATAAAATACTCTTTTTCATAGATTGTGTTGATCCTTAAAAGTCCACAAAAAAACCCCCAACAAAAACTCCTTTTCCAGTAGAAGTTCAAAGTTACAGATAATATTATCCAAGATAAATCTACAGATATCTTGCCACAGTTCATGGGAATGTTGTGGAAGTTGGGAGAAAACAGACCAACAACTTTGACTCCACAAACACGTGTGTCATTTATCTTCTATTTCACAACCCCGCTTCAACATGGCGCTCCATTACCATGGCTACACCCTGGGCCCTTAAAGTGATCACATCAACTTAATACAAACAAAAAGCTATGATGAATTATGTCCATAAGTTCACTACACACGTCCCCCCAGAATCCACCATAACAGGAAGTTAGTGTGGATGGGGCCAGATGACCTGGCCGGAACGGCTCTGCTGAACAAGAACGGGAGCCGGGGCTCCCTCTGGAGGGGCCTTAGGAACCTTGCAGTAGTGTGGGGGATGGGTGAGGGGTGGAGGAGCCTTGGGGGCCTTGTTGGGGGGGGGGGAACAGGTCGGTCCAAGTCTCGGTGAGCCGGTTTGAGGTGATCCACGGAAATGCACTCCGGCTTGCCACCAACGTCCATGTCCAAAGTGCTTGTTCTCGGTCTCCAGGACATGGGGGATGCAGGGGTCCACGGTGGGCATCATGGTGGATGAAAACGTATTATGAGACTGTGGGTGGCCGTGTTGCAAAGTGGGGACTGGTGTGAAAACTCTGGCGTTATCCAGAAGCATGGTTCGTTGGTGAACTGCAGACCAGGGAGCCATGGTGTTGGGGGAAAAAACAAAAGCTCAAGGAAGACCAAGGTGATCGACGGACCAGGAGAAGTCTATAGAGACATGGAGCCAGTACCATACCTACACCCCCAGTCAGTGATCTTACCTGTTCCGTCTGTGGCAAACAGTGTGGATCGCGGATTGGGCTTTACAGCCATAAGAAGACTCACAAGTAACAGAGGCAGGATTGTCATCGTCGGACACGACGGACAACCTTAAGTAAGTAAGGTGTTGGGGATGAAATCCCCTGGGATGCGCAGCAGCTTGCCGTAAACCAGGTCAACGGACGTGGACTTAGGGGTGGTCCTGAGGCCCAGCATGACCCACGGGAGCCTGTTGACCCAGCTGCTGTCCTTAAGGCTGGCCCGAAGAGCATCCTTCATAGAGCGATGAAACTGCTCACACAACCAATTGGCCTTGTGGTATGCGGTGGTGCAGTGGAGCTTCACCCCTAGGCTCTCTGCGACTGCGTTCCAGAGCTCAGAGCCCCGGTCAGAGGAGAGGTCAGACGGGGTGCTGAACGGGGCAACCCAGGTCCCCATGAATGCCCAGGGTACCTAAGTGAATGCCGCTGATGAAAGTGGGATGGCATCTGGCCATCGAGTCGTGCTGTCCATCGAGTCGTGCTGTCCACCATTGTAAGGAGGTAAGTAAAACCGTGGGAGTGGGGCAGGGGGCCCACCAGGTCCATGTTTTTACGTGGTCGAACCTCCTTTAGAAAACCGAGAACTGCAACATGGGGGCTTTGGTGTGGTGGTGCACTTTAGAGCGCTGGCACTCCACGCAGGTGTCAGCCCAGTCTCTCGTGTCTTTTTTGAGCCCATGCCAGATGAATTTGTCCATCACCAGTCTTTGAAGTGGCTTTTTGCCCGGGTGACTCCCGCTGGCCGGGGACTCCACTGGCCGGGATAGGCCATAGACAGCATCAAAAACACGCCCCCTCCATCCAGTGGCAATGACAGTCTGGGGCTGACCCATGGAGACGTCGCATAGGAGCGTGGTACCAGCATCGTCGAAAGCCACATCCTCGAACTGCAGCCCTGTGACAGCCGTCCTGAAAGCCTACACGTCCGGGCCTGGTCAGCTGCCATGCATCCGCAGTCAAGTCCCAAGTGGACGGCCCCTGCGATGGCACAGGAGAGGCAGTTGGCGATGAGGTTGGTTTTTCCAGCAAAATGCTGTACGTCTGTGGTGAACTCCGAGATGTATGAGAGCTGTCGCTGCTGGCGGGCGGACCACAGCTCAGCCACCTTGGCCATGGCGAAGGTCAGTGGTTTGTGGTCCACAAACGCCATGAACTGGCGGGCCTCCACCAGGGAACGGAAGTGTCGAACAGCGAGGTAGAAGGTGAGGAGCTCCTGATCGAAGGCGCTGTACTTCCGTTCACTGGGGGCGTAAGTGTCGGCTGCAGAAAGTGAATGGCTGCCAAGCACCGTTAACCCACTGCTCGTGCACTGCACTGACTGCATAGTCTGAAGCATCCGGGGTAATGGCGATTGGAGCCTTGGGTGACAGGTGCGCCAGCATTGTTGCGTCAGCCAGAGCAGTTTTAGCATCCACAAATGTCTTGTCCCTCTCTGTGGACCAGTCCACATGTGTTTGGTGGCCTTGCCTTTGGTGGCCTTGCCCTATTAAACAAACCAACCTTGACCCTGGAGTACTCAGTAAGTTTCCATCATGCTCCAGCCTTTTTTATTTCAAAATACTTGGAAAAAGTCAAACCTTAAAAATGTACCACCTTTATTTCCAACAACAATCTTTTTGAGTTGAGAACACGTTTTCTTAACGCAGTTTCTCTTGACAAAACAGCAGTTTCATGTTTTTTCCCCCCTCTACATTAAAAGTCACTGTGGATACAATGAAGCGTGGCTTCTACATTTCATAGCCAGCATAAAACAGTAATTTCAGATTTTATCCACAAAGCAAACTAGGGAAAAACATGTTAATTAAACAAGATTCCTGGGAATGAAACAAGATTCCTGGGAACAGCAACATTAATTTGGAGCCAAATGGTTCCTTTGTACTGCATTTGAGTCAAGCAGGTTCGGTTGATTTAGTGTGAATACAGTACCTTAGGTTTACTTTGGTAAATAATGCTGCCTTAACCACTCTCATTGGCATCTAAAAAAGTCTGGTGTCAAGCACAGAAACTCCGTTAAACTGAACAAATTCGTGGCAGGCTTCTCTGTTAAAAAAAACGTTTGGTAACACTTTAGTATGGGGAACGTAGTCACCATTAATTAGGTGCTTATTAGCATGCAAATTAGCAACATATTGGCTCTTAATTGGTCATTATTACGTACTCATTAATGCCTTATTCTGCATGGCCTTATTATACAACCAGTAAGCCATTAACTATGAGTTTTCCCTCTATAACCTCAGAAGTATCGCTTATTAGTAGTACCATCTCAATATGCTTTGCTTGGTGTGGACTTTATAAGGTGGTAGTACCACAAGAAGAGTTATTCTCCCTTACTAACACTTAATGAATATGGTCTGTTCTTACATAACAAAACACAAAACTACAAGTGTTCATAGTGTTAAATTACTCTAAATTAAGTTTTTGTTACTTAGAATATGTTCCCCATACTAAAGTGACCTCTTGATCATTACTAATTCACTAGTAATTAAGTTTTTTTATGTTCCCCATACTAAAGTGTTACCAAACGTTCTTTTCTCCAATGATGCGGGATGCAACATCCACCTCAGAACTCTAGCGTGATCATCAGGTCAGTCCGTTGGACACAGATTTACGTGATCTAATTCTGGCGTGTGGACAAATTAAGTTTTTTCACAAGATGAGCTAACTTATGATGTTATCTATGAAACGTCATGTGTTTGCTATGACTGTACTTATGGGTAAACCCTTTACCACAGACTGAGCAACTAAAGGGTTTCTCTCCTGTATGTATTCTCATGTGTGTCTTCACATGCTCTCTTTGAGAAAACCCTTTACCACAGACGGAGCAGCTAAATGGCTTCTCTCCTGTATGAATTTTCATGTGTCTCTCTCTATCTTCTCTTCTTGAAAAACATTTAGCACAGGCTGAGCAACTAAAGGGTTTCTCTCCCGTGTGTCTTCTCATGTGTGTCTTCATGTGTCCTCTTTGAGAAAACCCTTTACCACAGACTAAGCAACTAAATGGCTTTTCTCCTGTATGGATGTTTGTGTGTCTCTGTCTATCTTCTCTTCTTGAAAAACCTTTACCACAGACTGAGCAACTAAATGGCTTCTCTCCTGTATGGATTCTCATATGTCTCTCCGTATCATCTTTTCTTGAAAAAACTTTACCGCACACTGAGCAACCAAATGGTTTTTCTCCCGTATGTATTCTCATGTGTGTCCGTATACATCCGCTTTGAGAAAACCCTTTACCGCACACTGAACAACTGAAGGGTTTCCTCTTAGTAAATCTCTTGTGACTTATGTCGTTCTTTGTTGTGTCCAATCCTGACCGAGTTTTTCTAGTCTTGTTTAAACCATCACTACTGTCATCAGTCTCACTTTCACAACCATCTGAAGAGAGGGGCTCTCCCTCGCTATTTGGTGGTAAGTTAGCAGCTGGATCCAAGTTGCTGACTGGTTCTGATAGTCCACAGTCCTCTTCATCAGGTTCTGTTTTGATCTGATCAGTTGAGGTGCTATCTGAAGGCTCTGCCCTTCTGTTCTCCTCAGTTTGACTTTGATGAAAATGTGAGGACTGAACTTTCACCTCACCAGTTTCACTCTTAACAGTGACGGGAGTGAATGTCAACACCTCCAGTCCTTGAAGCTGCTCTTCTTCCTGACTGCTCCAGATTTCCTTCTCTTCCTCTTTAATGTGTGGGGGCTCTGGCTCCTCCAGGACTAGACTGGGGCTCCACTCCTGTTCCTCACTGGGAACCTCCTCTTTACAGTCAAATAGCTGTAGAGGATCTAAACACAGGGAAAATAAAGACATATCAATGTTAGTTCGACTTGTACAGTTACTAATAGAGGTAATCACAAAATGGCATATCACTCAAAGCACCGGTGAAATATTTATTCAGGCTCTCTCCTCCATACCCACCCTCTCTCAGGTCTCAGTCAATGAACTTGTAGATAATTCTATATCTAAAATTACAGATGTTATCGATACTATTGCACCCGCTAAGGTGAAGGTGGTCTCTGGTAAGAAAGATCGCCATGGAGATGTGCTACGCTGGTCAGAATAGAAAAAAAGAGTGTCGTAAAGCTGAATGCAGGTGGCAAAAGACAATTACTGTTCATTATGAAATCTATAAAGAGAGACTGCGCATTTCCAATTTGGAACTGAGAAATGCAAGGCAGTCTTACTTCTCTGACATCATTGCCAGAAACAATAATAATGTATGTGCCTTGCTTTCTACTGTCGACAGGCTAAGAAACCCCCCCAGTGGCAGCTGCCTCTGAATTTCTATCTACCAGGGCCTGCAATAAATTTGCCTCCTTCTTTAATGACAAAACTCATATAATTAGACAGGCAGTCAGAGCCTCCATACTAGGTACAGGGCATGTGCTGTCCCTAAAGCCACCTAAAATCAATTCAAATAACATGTCACAATTTGATCCCATCAACCATAAAACCTTGGGGGACATTATACAACATCTGAAATCCTCCTCCTGCTGCCTGGATATTCTGCCACCACGCTTTTTTTTTCAAAAATTCTAATTGCATGTCCTCAGACCATCTACAAATTGTCAACACTTCTCTCATGTCTCTACCCACAGGCCCTGAAAACTGCAGTCATCAAGCCACTTAAGAAAGAATAATCTAGACACTTCACTAATGAACAGTTATAGGCCCATATCAAACCTCACGTTTCTGAGTAAAATCATTGAAAAAGCTATTTTTTGGCACTACACAACAGTTTTGATGTCTTCCAGTCAGGATTTCGACCACACCACCACACTGAGACTGCTCTTATTAAGGTCTTTAATGACATCCGCTTAAACACAGACAGTGGCAGAATCTCAGTCCTGGTATTATTAGATCTCAGTGCTGCATTTGACACAGTTGACTAAAACATATTACTGGACCTTTGGAAAACTGGGTGGGACTTTCTGGCACAGCACTTAACTGGTTTGAATCCTACTTAAAGGACAGGGACTACTTTGTGTCTATAGGTAATTACAAATCTGAGCATACAAAAATGATCTGTGGAGTTCCCCAAGGCTCCATTCTGGGGCCGCTTCTGTTTAAAATCTATATGCACCCATTAGTCCAGATTATGGAAAACAACAAAATATGGTACCATAATTATGCAGACGACACACAGGTTTACATAACCATATCACCAGGGGGCTATAATCCCATACAAGCACTGAGTAATGATTGGCAATTATGTAGTATATAATCCAGTGAGTCAAGTAAAAGACAGTACAAGCCTGTTTCATGCCATAAGCAATCATCAGCTGTATATATATACTATATATATATATATATATATATATATATATATATATATATATATAGTATGTGTGTGTGTGTGTGTGTGTGTATATGTATATATATATATGTGTGTGTGTGTGTGTGTGTGTGTGTGTGTATATATGATATATAAGTGTGGTTATCCTAACTGGGCATTTGTTAAAGCCAGGAAGATGCCCAAACAGTGCAGCCAATTGAAGAGAGAAGAAGGACAATAGCTGTCTAAGTGTAAACCAGCGGTGATTCCGTATGTGGCAGGAGTGTTGGAATGGTTGCTTTCAAACCCCAAAACATGCTACACCAGAAACAGGTCCACCCCAAGGATTGGGTCCCCCGGCACAAACAGAGCAATATAGTGTACGCTGTTAAGTGCCAGGAGGATTGCCATGACTTGTACATCGGGGAAACCATACAGATGAAGGCCAATAGGATGGCACAACACAGGAGAGCTAACACGTCAGGCCTGGACTTCACAGTCTACACCATCTACAGGCCAGTGGCCACTCGTTCAAAGATGAGGATGTGCACATCCTTGATAGGGAGGAACGCTGGTTTGAACGGGGAGTCAAAGAGGCCATCTATGTGAAGAGGGAACAACCATCCCTGATCAGATTTGGGGTGGGGGTGGCTAATCGTACGTAAGGGTAAGGCTGGATCCGAATATCTGAGTAGTTGGATATTCGTTCGTTGGGTAGGTATTCGGTTTCAATTTTGGGATTCGGATATTCGGGGTTTTTTTTGTTTTGCTAAATGTAGGCGATCAATGAAGGTAAACTGTACATACACTATACATTTATCAGTATCAGCCCATTCTCGTACTTCTTGTACTATATTTATACTCTTTAATTCCACTGTTAAAATGTGGAAATATAAACTGTCTCAGCTGCGGCGCCTGACGTCCCTCTCACGCACAGCAGTGACATCATGCTTCAGTTCAGCTTGGCTGTTAAGGGGAAGATGCAATGCCGAAGACTTCAGCTGGGTGGCGACACTTTAAACTGAGCGATGACAAGGCAGTGTGCCAAATATGCCATTTGAAACGGGCCTACCACGGTGGCACAACACGCATGATAAACCACCTGAGTGCTGTAAGCAGTAGGCTATTCTTACATGGTGTACAAACCGAGACTATACTAGCTAGCAAACTTAGCTTAGCTCATGTCCATTTTCCAAGCTGCTTTTATCCACCATTCAAACAGTAACGTTACACATGATAAAAACGTGCACTTACTTTGCTTGGAAAATAGTTGCAACTGATCCGAATAGTTAAAATAAAACACAAGGAGTAATGTGGGAAAATCTGAGGCTTACGCAATTATTGGCATAAGAAAGCTTAATAATAATTTGTCCATAGGTGCATTCTCAGGCACTGCAGCCATCAACATCCTTAACCACACCCAAAACTACATAGCAGAGCCTACAGTTCCAAACACCAATAACAGAGAAAAGAAAGAGACGTAACAGAGACCATCGTAGAGTTCCTCACTATGGGTATGAGACCCATTAACGTAGTTGAAGGCTTCAGAACATTAATGAAGACGATGGAGCCTGACTACACTGTACCTAAACACGCCAGTATCTCACGCCCGGTCTCTGAAGTACAGCAATGTGCCAGACCAAATGTTAACTCTTGTAGAAAACTCAACTGCCTGAAGTTTCACCAAGGACATGTGGACCTCGGTGAGTATGGAGGCGTCCATGGCCATCCCCTGCCACTTTATAACTCGGGACTGGGAACTCTGGGCCTTTGCATTAGAAACCAAAGTAATAGAGGTGAGCCATACCGGGGGTCAACACTGCACAACAGCTTGGAGAAGCGCTGGACGCCTTCGCCATTCCAAATTATGAGCAGCTTTTTATTTGAATGTTTGGAAAGAAAGTGTTTACTGTAATGTGTGCTGCTGTTATTATAATTGCGTTGGATATGTTATATTCAATGGTGACAGGCATGGGCACAAGTCCATGAATACTGGGACAGCATCCAGCGCTTTACCTGGGCTCCTGTCCATAGGGTTAGTGGTTGTGTCAAGAAGGGCATCCGACGTAAAATTTTGCCAAATCATTATGTGGATTAACAAGACCATACCTGATTGGTCAAGGCCTGGGTTAACAACGACCGCCATCAGTGCCGTACCCTCACACGGTACCGATGGAAACTTGCAAATCCGCTGTGGCGACCCCTGGGAAACAGGGAACAAGCCGAACGAAGAAGAAGATGTTATATTTAACCCATTTATTCAGGCGCTCCCCCACACCAAACGGCTCTCCCGCTCCTAACTACTTCCTGTCTACACTACTCACTTCACCTCACCTAGGTCGTCCGTCAGGACACCCCGTAACTGCTTCCACACGGCATTTCCAACTATCCCGCTCTTTCACGATCGTTTGTAGCTCCTGTATGTTCTCCACCCGTGTGCTTTAATAGGTTGTCCACACAGGTGAGTCTTCCTCTACCACGTTGAGTTTTTCCATCAGATGGTTGCCAGAGCACCAGTTTGTTGGCAGCTTCATCACTGTGACACACACAGTGGCCTGCAAGGCGCATTACACTACGCCCAGCCAGTAGATGATGCAAACACCACACCCTTCCTCTTCATGGATTAATACTTTCACAACAAATAAAAATAACATAGTAGTAGTAGTAGTGGTAGTAGTAGTAGTAGTGGTAGTAGTACTAGTAGTGGTAGTAGTAGTGTTAGTAGTGGTACTAGTAGTAGTAGTGGTACTAGTAGTACTAGCAGTAGTAGTGGTAGTAGTAATGGTAGTAGTAAGAGTACTAGTGGTAGTAGTAGTACTAGTAGTGGTAGTAGTGGTAGTGGTGGTGGTTATAGAGCGTGACGTCACAGTGTCGGGTGTCCAGAGCGGCATACATTAAGGAGGGAGGACAGCCGTGTGATGGAGCAGAAAGTGCAGCAGCCAGGTTGCTGAACGGTTTCATGACAGACCAACACGCCGTACAAACATGGAACCTGGACAGTCAAAGTTTCTTTTCTTCTTCTTCTCTTGATCGAGGGCGTTTACTGTACAGTCTTGAAAAACGAACAAACAGCGCCCCCTACAGGCGACACATCGTCACTTTAAAGTGGAACGACAATTTCTTATCAGAAGCCGCTGGGTAAGAAGGCAACTTGGGCGTCGTGAAAACACCGCAGGGCTTGGAGCACTGTCGCTGCCTTGTGCCCCAAATTCACCCCAACACCACGACAACGCGCCCCACGCCTGAGCGCCATCTTTTAGCGCCCCCACCCCGTTAGCCCGTGTAAAGGAGCGACTGTGGCGGTGACGACAGGTAACGTCGTCTGGTCACCTGAATGAGACGAAGCGGTTTGCCACCGACCTGCGGCGCTGCTCGCGTCCTTCCCGTCTGCCAGCAGCCCGTGTTGGCGAGCCGAGGCTTTGCGCTGGCGCTCTACCTCCTCCTCGTAGTCCTCCACGGTCTTCTCAAACACGCTGAAGATCCCCTCCGCAGCCGCGCTCAGGCGCTGCTGGACCACCAGCCTCAGCATCTGGAGTCTGGACATCTTCTCTCTTTCTCTTTCTTCTTCTTTTTTTGCGACGACTTTCTAATCAATGTGTAACTGTTTCACCACACGACATTAGGCACTTCCGCACTCTTCCGACTCCAACCAACTCCGACTCCAACTCCGCCTACTTTCTTCCTCCTTTTACTGCAGTTGGCAACCCATGAAAGGCGCATTATCGCCACCTACTGATCTGGAGCGTAACTGAGGAGACGTTTTATTTTCTGATAATCATCATCATCATCATCATCATAATCATCACAATCATCATTAAATTTGTGTAGCGCTTTTCTAGACACCCAGAGCGCTTACAAACAAACCAAAATTATATGGATTTAAAAGATAGATAAAAAGAAAATGTGATGAGGGGGATGCCAAGCAGCGTCCAGGTGGCGACCACCATGGACACCTGGGAGGAGGACAGACTGCACGTGCACACAAGGGAGACTCGCATGACACCATTCACACGCACAAAGAGAGAATACAGTACAGTAGTACAAATATAACAATTCTATTTAAAGAAATATACAAGGAAACGAATATATAAGTGAATAAAAGACAAATAACAAACAAGAAAAATAGATATGCCAGGGGTCGACAAACATAAATAGAAAGTGTATTAAGTGGAAACATTAGTTTGGGGCAGTCTCAGTTTTAGCTGATTTGCTTTTTGCTGAAGTTATTGTCTTAACATATAGCCCAATTTCTCTCTTGAAAATACGAATGTGAGGTTTAACTTTGGAAGATTTACGTTTAAGAATATAAAACTGCAAAAAAATATGATTGATAAGAAAATACTCTTTTTCATAGATTGTGTTGATCCTTAAAAGTCCACAAAAAAAACCCCAACAAAAACTCCTTTTCCAGTAGAAGTTCAAAGTTACAGATAATATTATGCAAGATAAATCTACAGATATCTTGCCACAGTTCATGGGAATGTTGTGGAAGTTGGGAGAAAACAGACCAACAACTTTGACTCCACAAACACGTGTGTCATTTATCTTCTATTTCACAACCCCGCTTCAACATGGCGCTCCATTACCATGGCTACACCCTGGGCCCTTAAAGTGATCACATCAACTTAATACAAACAAAAAGCTATGATGAATTATGTCCATAAGTCCACTACACACGTCCCCCCAGAATCCACCATAACAGGAAGTTAGTGTGGCTGGGGCCAGATGACCTGGCCGGAACGGCTCTGCTGAACAAGAACGGGAGCCGGGGCTCCCTCTGGAGGGGCCTTAGGAACCTTGCAGTAGTGTGGGGGATGGGTGAGGGGTGGAGGAGCCTTGGGGGCCTTGTTGGGGGGGGGGGCAACAGGTCGGTCCAAGTCTCGGTGAGCCGGTTTGAGGTGATCCACGGAAATGCACTCCGGCTTGCCACCAACGTCCATGTCCAAAGTGCTTGTTCTCGGTCTCCAGGACATGGGGGATGCAGGGGTCCACGGTGGGCATCATGGTGGATGAAAACGTATTATGAGACTGTGGGTGGCCGTGTTGCAAAGTGGGGACTGGTGTGAAAACTCTGGCGTTATCCAGAAGCATGGTTCGTTGGTGAACTGCAGACCAGGGAGCCATGGTGTTGGGGGAAAAAACAAAAGCTCGAGGAAGACCAAGGTGATCGACGGACCAGGAGAAGTCTGAAGAGACATGGAGCCAGTACCATACCTACACCCCCAGTCAGTGATCTTACCTGTTCCGTCTGTGGCAAACAGTGTGGATCGCGGATTGGGCTTTACAGCCATAAGAAGACTCACAAGTAACAGAGGCAGGATTGTCATCGTCGGACACGACGGACAACCTTAAGTAAGTAAGGTGTTGGGGATGAAATCCCCTGGGATGCGCAGCAGCTTGCCGTAAACCAGGTCAACGGACGTGGACTTAGGGGTGGTCCTGAGGCCCAGCATGACCCACGGGAGCCTGTTGACCCAGCTGCTGTCCTTAAGGCTGGCCCGAAGAGCATCTTTCATAGAGCGATGAAACTGCTCACACAACCAATTGGCCTTGTGGTACGCGGTGGTGCAGTGGAGCTTCACCCCTAGGCTCTCTGCGACTGCGTTCCAGAGCTCAGAGCCCCGGTCAGAGGAGAGGTCAGACGGGGTGCTAAACGGGGCAACCCAGGTCCCCATGAATGCCCAGGGTACCTAAGTGAATGCCGCTGATGAAAGTGGGATGGCATCTGGCGATCGAGTCGTGCTGTCCATCGAGTCGTGCTGTCCACCATTGTAAGGAGGTAAGTAAAACCGTGGGAGTGGGGCAGGGGGCCCACAGGGTCCATGTTTTTACGTGGTCGAACCTCCTTTAGAAAACCGAGAACTGCAACATGGGGGCTTTGGTGTGGTGGTGCACTTTAGAGCGCTGGCACTCCACGCAGGTGTCAGCCCAGTCTCTCGTGTCTTTTTTGAGCCCATGCCAGATGAATTTGTCCGTCACCAGTCTTTGAGGTGGCTTTTTGCCCGGGTGACTCCCGCTGGCCGGGGACTCCACTGGCCGGGAGAGGCCATAGACAGCATCAAAAACACGCCCCCTCCATCCAGTGGCAATGACAGTCTGGGGCTGACCCATGGAGACGTCGCATAGGAGCGTGGTACCAGCATCGTCGAAAGCCACATCCTCGAACTGCAGCCCTGTGACAGCCGTCCTGAAAGCCTACACGTCCGGGCCTGGTCAGCTGCCATGCATCCGCAGTCAAGTCCCAAGTGGACGGCCCCTGCGATGGCACAGGAGAGGCAGTTGGCGATGAGGTTGGTTTTTCCAGCAAAATGCTGTACGTCTGTGGTGAACTCCGAGATGTATGAGAGCTGTCGCTGCTGGCGGGCGGACCACAGCTCAGCCACCTTGGCCATGGCGAAGGTCAGTGGTTTGTGGTCCACAAACGCCATGAACTGGCGGGCCTCCACCAGGGAACGGAAGTGTCGAACAGCGAGGTAGAAGGTGAGGAGCTCCTGATCGAAGGCGCTGTACTTCCGTTCACTGGGGCGTAAGTGTCGGCTGCAGAAAGTGAACGGCTGCCAAGCACCGTTAACCCACTGCTCGTGCACTGCACTGACTGCATAGTCTGAAGCATCCGGGGTAATGGCGATTGGAGCCTTGGGTGACAGGTGCGCCAGCATTGTTGCGTCAGCCAGAGCAGTTTTAGCATCCACAAATGTCTTGTCCCTCTCTGTGGACCAGTCCACATGTGTTTGGTGGCCTTGCCTTTGGTGGCCTTGCCCTATTAAACAAACCAACCTTGACCCTGGAGTACTCAGTAAGTTTCCATCATGCTCCAGCCTTTTTTATTTCAAAATACTTGGAAAAAAATCAAACCTTAAAAATGTACCTCCTTTATTTCCAACAACAATCTTTTTGAGTTGAGAACACGTTTTCTTAACGCAGTTTCTCTTGACAAAACAGCAGTTTCATGTTTTTTTCCCCCTCTACATTAAAAGTCACTGTGGATACAATGAAGCGTGGCTTCTACATTTCATAGCCAGCATAAAACAGTAATTTCAGATTTTATCCACAAAGCAAACTAGGGAAAAACATGTTAATTAAACAAGATTCCTGGGAATGAAACAAGATTCCTGGGAACAGCAACATTAATTTGGAGCCAAATGGTTCCTTTGTACTGCATTTGAGTCAAGCAGGTTCGGTTGATTTAGTGTGAATACAGTACCTTAGGTTTACTTTGGTAAATAATGCTGCCTTAACCACTCTCATTGGCATCTAAAAAAGTCTGGTGTCAAGCACAGAAACTCCGTTAAACTGAACAAATTCGTGGCAGGCTTCTCTGTTAACAAAAACGTTTGGTAACACTTTAGTATGGGGAACGTAGTCACCATTAATTAGGTGCTTATTAGCATGCAAATTAGCAACATATTGGCTCTTAATTGGTCATTATTACGTACTCATTAATGCCTTATTCTGCATGGCCTTATTATACAACCAGTAAGCCATTAACTATGAGTTTTCCCTCTATAACCTCAGAAGTATCGCTTATTAGTAGTACCATCTCAATATGCTTTGCTTGGTGTGGACTTTATAAGGTGGTAGTACCACAAGAAGAGTTATTCTCCCTTACTAACACTTAATGAATATGGTCTGTTCTTACATAACAAAACACAAAACTACAAGTGTTCATAGTGTTAAATTACTCTAAATTAAGTTTTTGTTACTTAGAATATGTTCCCCATACTAAAGTGACCTCTTGATCATTACTAATTCACTAGTAATTAAGTTTTTTTATGTTCCCCATACTAAAGTGTTACCAAACGTTCTTTTCTCCAATGATGCGGGATGCAACATCCACCTCAGAACTCTAGCGTGATCATCAGGTCAGTCCGTTGGACACAGATTTACGTGATCTAATTCTGGCGTGTGGACAAAGTAAGTTTTTTCACAAGATGAGCTAACTTATGATGTTATCTATGAAACGTCATGTGTTTGCTATGACTGTACTTATGGGTAAACCCTTTACCACAGACTGAGCAACTAAAGGGTTTCTCTCCTGTATGTATTCTCATGTGTGTCTTCACATGCTCTCTTTGAGAAAACCCTTTACCACAGACGGAGCAGCTAAATGGCTTCTCTCCTGTATGAATTTTCATGTGTCTCTCTCTATCTTCTCTTCTTGAAAAACATTTAGCACAGGCCGAGCAACTAAAGGGTTTCTCTCCCGTGTGTCTTCTCATGTGTGTCTTCATGTGTCCTCTTTGAGAAAACCCTTTACCACAGACTAAGCAACTAAATGGCTTTTCTCCTGTATGGATGTTTGTGTGTCTCTGTCTATCTTCTCTTCTTGAAAAACCTTTACCACAGACTGAGCAACTAAATGGCTTCTCTCCTGTATGGATTCTCATATGTCTCTCCGTATCATCTTTTCTTGAAAAAACTTTACCGCACACTGAGCAACCAAATGGTTTTTCTCCCGTATGTATTCTCATGTGTGTCCGTATACATCCGCTTTGAGAAAACCCTTTACCGCACACTGAACAACTGAAGGGTTTCCTCTTAGTAAATCTCTTGTGACTTATGTCATTCTTTGTTGTGTCCAATCCTGACCGAGTTTTTCTAGTCTTGTTTAAACCATCACTACTGTCATCAGTCTCACTTTCACAACCATCTGAAGAGAGGGGCTCTCCCTCGCTATTTGGTGGTAAGTTAGCAGCTGGATCCAAGTTGCTGGCTGGTTCTGATAGTCCACAGTCCTCTTCATCAGGTTCTGTTTTGATCTGATCAGTTGAGGTGCTATCTGAAGGCTCTGCCCTTCTGTTCTCCTCAGTTTGACTTTGATGAAAATGTGAGGACTGAACTTTCACCTCACCAGTTTCACTCTTAACAGTGACAGGAGTGAATGTCAACACCTCCAGTCCTTGAAGCTGCTCTTCTTCCTGACTGCTCCAGATTTCCTTCTCTTCCTCTTTAATGTGTGGGGGCTCTGGCTCCTCCAGGACTAGACTGGGGCTCCACTCCTGTTCCTCACTGGGAACCTCCTCTTTACAGTCAAATAGCTGTAGAGGATCTAAACACAGGGAAAATAAAGACATATCAATGTTAGTTCGACTTGTACAGTTACTAATAGAGGTAATCACAAAATGGCATATCACTCAAAGCACCGGTGAAATATTTATTCAGGCTCTCTCCTCCATACCGACCCTCTCTCAGGTCTCAAGTCAATGAACTTGTAGATAATTCTATATCTAAAATTACAGATGTTATCGATACTATTGCACCCGCTAAGGTGAAGGTGGTCTCTGGTAAGAAAGATCGCCATGGAGATGTGCTACGCTGGTCAGAATAGAAAAAAAGAGTGTCGTAAAGCTGAATGCAGGTGGCAAAAGACAATTACTGTTCATTATGAAATCTATAAAGAGAGACTGCGCATTTCCAATTTGGAACTGAGAAATGCAAGGCAGTCTTACTTCTCTGACATCATTGCCAGAAACAATAATAATGTATGTGCCTTGCTTTCTACTGTCGACAGGCTAAGAAACCCCCCCAGTGGCAGCTGCCTCTGAATTTCTATCTACCAGGGCCTGCAATAAATTTGCCTCCTTCTTTAATGACAAAACTCATATAATTAGACAGGCAGTCAGAGCCTCCATACTAGGTACAGGGCATGTGCTGTCCCTAAAGCCACCTAAAATCAATTCAAATAACATGTCACAATTTGATCCCATCAACCATAAAACCTTGGGGGACATTATACAACATCTGAAATCCTCCTCCTGCTGCCTGGATATTCTGCCACCACGCTTTTTTTTTCAAAAATTCTAATTGCATGTCCTCAGACCATCTACAAATTGTCAACACTTCTCTCATGTCTCTACCCACAGGCCCTGAAAACTGCAGTCATCAAGCCACTTAAGAAAGAATAATCTAGACACTTCACTAATGAACAGTTATAGGCCCATATCAAACCTCACGTTTCTGAGTAAAATCATTGAAAAAGCTATTTTTTGGCACTACACAACAGTTTTGATGTCTTCCAGTCAGGATTTCGACCACACCACCACACTGAGACTGCTCTTATTAAGGTCTTTAATGACATCCGCTTAAACACAGACAGTGGCAGAATCTCAGTCCTGGTATTATTAGATCTCAGTGCTGCATTTGACACAGTTGACTAAAACATATTACTGGACCTTTGGAAAACTGGGTGGGACTTTCTGGCACAGCACTTAGCTGGTTTGAATCCTACTTAAAGGACAGGGACTACTTTGTGTCTATAGGTAATTACAAATCTGAGCATACAAAAATGATCTGTGGAGTTCCCCAAGGCTCCATTCTGGGGCCGCTTCTGTTTAAAATCTATATGCACCCATTAGTCCAGATTATGGAAAACAACAAAATATGGTACCATAATTATGCAGACGACACACAGGTTTACATAACCATATCACTAGGGGGCTATAATCCCATACAAGCACTGAGTAATGATTGGCAATTATGTAGTATATAATCCAGTGAGTCAAGTAAAAGACAGTACAAGCCTGTTTCATGCCATAAGCAATCATCAGCTGTATATATATATACTATATATATATATATATATATATATATAGTATGTGTGTGTGTATATATGTATATATATATGTGTGTATATCTATATCTATATATCTATCTATATACACACACACACACACACACATATATATATATATATATATATATATGATATATAAGTGTGGTTATCCTAACTGGGCATTTGTTAAAGCCAGGAAGATGCCCAAACAGTGCAGCCAATTGAAGAGAGAAGAAGGACAATAGCTGTCTAAGTGTAAACCAGCGGTGATTCCGTATGTGGCAGGAGTGTTGGAATGGTTGCTTTCAAACCCCAAAACATGCTACACCAGAAACAGGTCCACCCCAAGGATTGGGTCCCCCGGCACAAACAGAGCAATATAGTGTACGCTGTTAAGTGCCAGGAGGATTGCCATGACTTGTACATCGGGGAAACCATACAGATGAAGGCCAATAGGATGGCACAACACAGGAGAGCTAACACGTCAGGGCTGGACTTCACAGTCTACACCATCTACAGGCCAGTGGCCACTTGTTCAAAGATGAGGATGTGCACATCCTTGATAGGGAGGAACGCTGGTTTGAACGGGGAGTCAAAGAGGCCATCTATGTGAAGAGGAAACAACCATCCCTGATCAGATTGGGGGGGGGGGTGGCTAAGCGTACGTAAGGGTAAGGCTGGATCCGAATATCTGAGTAGTTGGATATTCGTTCGTTGGGTAGGTATTCGGTTTCAATTTTGGGATTCGGATATTCGGGGGTTTTCTTGTTTTGCTAAATGTAGGCGATCAATGAAGGTAAACTGTACATACACTATACATTTATCAGTATCAGCCCATTCTCGTACTTCTTGTACTATATTTATACTCTTTAATTCCACTGTTAAAATCTGGAAATATAAACTGTCTCAGCTGCGGCGCCCGACGTCCCTCTCACGCACAGCAGTGACGTCATGCTTCAGTTCAGCTTGGCTGTTAAGGGGAAGATGCAATGCCGAAGACTTCAGCTGGGTGGCGACACTTTAAACGGAGCGATGACAAGGCAGTGTGCCAATATGCCATTTGAAACGGGCCTACCACGGTGGCACAACACGCATGATAATCCACCTGAGTGCTGTAAGCAGTAGGCTATTCTTACACGGTGTACAAACCGAGACTATACTAGCTAGCAAACTTAGCTTAGCTCATGTCCCTTTTCCAAGCTGCTTTTGTCCGCCATTCAAAGTGTGCTCAGACTTGATAGCAGCATCTCCTCTAACTCCTCCATGTTTTAGATGGAGAGGCCAATGAGAGCGGATGCAGCGTGACTACAACCACCCTACACTGTGACTGTATACTCACACGTGCCGTGTTCAGAAGGTCGTGATAAAGAAATGCTACAGTAAAAGGTCATAACATTCAGGATTGTAGTAATCAGTTAAACAGTGTGACACCACAGTGTCGGGCTGTTGCCATTTCTTTGTATTAAGGAGGGAGGAGCCACGGTAATTAAACAGAAATTTGAATCATAACATTATAACCACAGAATCACACATGCCATGTTCAGAGGGTCCAGCCATCCATCCATCCATCCATCATCCAAATAGCTTATCCCAAATGGGATCGCGGGGATGCTGGAGCCTATCCCAGCAGTCATTGGGCGGCAGGCGGGGAGACACCCTGGACAGGCCGCCAGATCATCACACACACACACACACACACACACACACACACACACACACACGGAAACGGTGGCTGTGGCGCCCCCTAATGGGAGCAGCCGAAAGTAGTAGTAGTGGTAGCAGTACTACTAGTAGTAGTGGTGGTAGTAGTAGTAGCAGTAGTAGTGGTACTAGTGGTAGTAGTACTAGTAGTACTAGTAGTAGTAGTGGTAGTAGTAGTACTAGTGGTAGTGGTACTAATAGTGGTAGTGTTAGTAATACTAGTAGTACTGGTAGTAGTAGTACTAGTAGTGGTAGTAGTAGTGGTACTAGTAGTACTAGCAGTAGTAGTGGTAGTAGTAGTAGTAGTACTAGTGGTAGTGGTACTAGTAGTGGTAGTACTAGTAGTACTGGTAGTAGTACTGGTAGTAGTAGTAGTGGTAGTACTAGGGGTAGTAGTGGTACTAGTAGTGGTAGTAGTGGTGGTGGTACTAGTAGTAGTAGTGGTAGTAGTACTAGTAGTAGTGGTAGTAGTAGCAGTAGTAGTAGTAGTGGTAGTAGTGGTACTAGTGGTAGTAGTACTAGTAGTAGTAGTGGTAGTAGTAGTACTAGTGGTAGTGGTACTAATAGTGGTCGTGGTAGTAATACCAGTAGTACTGGTAGTAGTAGTGGTACTAGTAGTGGTAGTAGTGGTAGTGGTACTAGTAGTACTAGCAGTAGTAGTGGTAGTACTAGTGGTAGTGGTACTAGTAGTGGTAGTAGTACTAGTAGTACTGGTAGTAGTAGTAGTGGTAGTAGTACTAGTAGTAGTAATGGTAGTAGTACTAGTGGTAGTAGTAGTGGTAGTAGTGGTACTAGTAGTAGTAATAGTAGTGGTAGTAGTGGTAGTGGTACTAGTAGTAGTAGTAGTGGTACTAGTAGTAGTGGTAGTGGTACTAGTAGTACTAGCAGTAGTAGTGGTAGTAGTAGTACTAGTGGTAGTGGTACTAGTAGTGGTAGTAGTACTAGTAGTACTGGTAGTAGTAGTGGTAGTGGTAGTAGTGGTACTAGTAGTACTAGCAGTAGTAGTGGTAGTAGTAGTACTAGCAGTAGTAGTGGTAGTAGTAGTAGTAGTGGTAGTAGTACTAGTGGTAGTAGTGGTAGTGGTACTAGTGGTAGTAGTGGTGGTGGTAGTAGTGGTAGTAGTAGTGGTGGTGGTGGTTATAGAGCGTGACGTCACAGTGTCGGGTGTCCAGAGCGGCATACATTAAGGAGGGAGGAGAGCCGTGTGATGGAGCAGAAAGTGCAGCAGCCAGGTTGCTGAACGGTTTCATGACAGACCAACACGCCGTACAAACATGGAATCTGGACAGTCACCGTTTCTTTTCTTCTTCTTCTCCTGATCGAGGGCGTTTACTGTAGTCTTGAAAAACGAACAAACAGCGCTCCCTACAGGCGACACATCGTCACTTTAAAGTGGAACGACAATTTCTTATCAGAAGCCGCTGGGTAAGAAGGCAACTTGGGCGTCGTGAAAACACCGCAAGGCTTGGAGCACTGTCGCTCCCGTGTGCCCCAAATTCACCCCAACACCACGACAACGCGCCCCACGCCTGAGCGCCATCTTTTAGCGCCCCCACCCCGTTAGCCCGTGTAAAGGAGCGACTGTGGCGGTGACGACAGGTAACGTCGTCTGGTCACCTGAATGAGACGAAGCGGTTTGCCACCGACCTGCGGCGCTGCTCGCGTCCTTCCCGTCTGCCAGCAGCCCGTGTTGGCGAGCTGCGGCTCTGCGCTGGCGCTCTAGCTCCTCCTCGTAGTCCTCCACGGTCTTCTCAAACACGCTGAAGATCCCCTCCGCAGCCGCGCTCAGGCGCTGCTGGACCACCAGCCTCAGCATCTGGAGTCTGGACATCTTCTCTCTCTCTTTCTTCTTTTTTTGCGACGACTTTCTAATCAATGTGTAACTGTTTCACCACACGACACTAGGCGCTTCCGCACTCTTCCGACTCCAACCAACTCCGACTCCAACTCCTCCTACTTTCTTCCTCTTTTTACTGCAGTTGGCAAACCATGAAAGGCGCATTATCGCCACCTACTGATCTGGAGCGTAACTGAGGAGACGTTTTATTTTCTGATAATCATCATCATAATCATAATCATCATCATAATCATCACAATCATCATTAAAATTGTGTAGCGCTTTTCTAGACACCCAGAGCGCTTACAAACAAACCAAAATTATATGGATTTAAAAGATAGATAAAAAGAAAATGTGATGAAGGGGATGCCAAGCAGCGTCCAGGTGGCGACCACCATGGAGACCTGGGAGGAGGACAGACTGCACGTGCACACAAGGGAGACTCGCATGACACCATTCACACGCACAAAGAGAGAATACAGTACAGTAGTACAAATATAACAATTCCGTTTAAAGAAATATACAAGGAAACGAATATATAAGTGAATAAAAGACAAATAACAAACAAGAAAAATAGATATGCCAGGGGTCGACAAACATAAATAGAAAGTGTATTAAGTGGAAACATTAGTTGGGGGCAGGCTCAGTTTTAGCTGATTTGCTTTTTGCTGAAGTTATTGTCTTAACATATAGCCCAATTTCTCTCTTGAAAATACGAAAGTACGTATTATGAGACTGTGGCGGCCGTGTTGCAAAGTGGGGACTGGTGTGAAAACTCTGGTGTTATCCAGAAGCGTGGTCCGTTGGTGAACTGCAGACCAGGGAGCCATGGTGTTGGGGGAAAAAACAAAAGCTCGAGGAGGACCAAGGTGATCGACGGACCAGGAGATGTCTGAAGAGACATGAAGCCAGTACCATACCTACATCCCCAGTCAGTGATCTTAACTGTTCTGTCTGTGGCAAACAGTGTGGATCGCGGATTGGGCTTTACAGCCATAAGAAGACTCACAAGTAACAGAGGCAGGATTGTCATCGTCGGACACGACGGACAACCTTAAGTAAGTAAGGTGTTGGGGATGAAATCCCCTAGGATGCGCAGCAGCTTGCCGTGAACCAGGTCAACGGACGTGGACTTAGGGGTGGTCCTGAGGCCCAGCATGACCCACGGGAGCCTGTTGACCCAGCTGCTGTCCTTAAGGCTGGCCCGAAGAGCATCCTTCATAGAGCGATGAAACTGCTCGCACAACCCATTGGCCTTGTGGTACGCGGTGGTGCAGTGGAGCTTCACCCCTAGGCTCTCTGCGACTGTGTTCCAGAGCTCAGAGCCCCGGTCCGAGGAGAGGTCAGACGGGGTGCTGAACCGGGCAACCCAGGTCCCCATGAATGCCCAGGGTACCTAAGTGAATGCCTTTGACGACAGTGGGACGGCGTCTGGCCATCGAGTCGTGCTGTCCATCGAGTCGTGCTGTCCACCATTGTAAGGAGGTAAGTAAAACTGTGGGAGGGGGGCAGGGGGCCCAGGTCCATGTTTTTATGTGGTCGAACCTCCTTTAGAAAACCGAGAACTGTGCCACGGGGGCTTTGGTGTGGTGGTGCACTTTAGAGCGCTGGCACTCCACGCAGGTGTCAGCCCAGTCTCTCGTGTCTTTTTTCAGCCCATGCCAGATGAACTTGTCTGTCACCAGTCTTTGAGGTGGCTTTTTGCCTGGGTGACTCCCGCTGGCTGGGACTCCACTGGCCGGGAGAGGCCATAGACAGCATCAAAAACACGCCCCCTCCATCCAGTGGCAATGACAGTCTGGGGCTGACCCATGGAGACGTCGCATAGGAGCGTGGTACCAGCATCGTCGAAAGCCACATCCTCGAACTGCAGCCCTGTGACAGCCGTCCTGAAAGCCTACACATCCGGGCCTGCTCAGCTGCCATGCATCTGCAGTCAAGTCCCAAGTGGACGGCCCCTGCGATGGCACAGGAGAGGCAGTTGGCGATGAGGTTGGTTTTTCCAGCAAAATGCTGTACGTCTGTGGTGAACTCCGAGATGTATGAGAGCTGTCGCTGCTGGTGGGCGGATCACAGCTCAGCCACCTTGGCCATGGCGAACGTCAGTGGTTTGTGGTCCACAAACGCCATGAACTGGCGGGCCTCCACCAGGGAACGGAAGTGTCGAACAGCGAGGTAGAAGGTGAGGAGCTCCCGATCGAAGGCGCTGTACTTCCGTTCACTGGGGCGTAAGTGTCGGCTGCAGAAAGCGAACGGCTGCCAAGCACCGTTCACCCACTGCTCGTGCACTGCACTGACTGCACAGTCTGAAGCATCCGGGGTAATGGCGATTGGAGCCTTGGGTGACAGGTGCGCCAGCATTGTTGCATCAGCCAGAGCAGTTTTAGCATCCACAAATGTCTTGTCGCTCTCTGTGGACCAGTCCACATGTGTTTGGTGGCCTTGCCTTTCAGGGCCTTGTACAGGAGTCGCATGAGTTGAGCAGCTCGGATGATAAAGCGGTGGTAAAAGTTCACCATGCCAAAGATTTCCTACACGGACTTGACAGTGAGCGGCTGCGGCAAGATCCCAACGGCGTCCACCTTTGACAGGAGGGGACCACCCCATCTTTGGTGATTCGGTGTCCGAGGAAGTCTATGGTGGTCAGCCTGAACTGGCACTTGGCTGGGTTGTTGATCAGCCCGTGCTGGCTGACTGAGCCGCTCGAAAAGTGTCCGGAGGTGAGACAGGTGTTCCGCTTAGTAGGTGCTGGCGATGAGGATGTCGTCTAGATACAAACCCCAATTCCAATGAAGTTGAGACGTTGTGTAAAACGTGAATAAAAACAGAATACAATGATTTTGCAAATCCTTTTCGACCTATATTCAACTGAATACACTACAAAGACAAGATATTTAATGTTCAAACTGATAAACTATTGTTTTTTTTGCAAATATTCACTCATTTTGAATGTGATGCCTGCAACACGTTCCAAAGAAGCTGGGACAGGGGCATGTTCACCACTGTGTTACACAACCTTCCCTTTTAACAACACTCAATAAGCGTTTGGGAACTGAGGACACTACTTGTTGAAGCTTGGTAGGTGGAATTCTTTCCCCTTCTTGCTTGATGTACGACTTTAGTAGCTCAACAGTCCAGGGTCTACCATTGTTGTATTGTGCGCTTCATAATGCGCCACACATGTTCAATGGGAGACATGTCTGGACTGCAGGCAGGCCAGTCCACCCGCACTCTTTTACTACGAAGCCCCGCTGGTGGAACACGTGCAGAATGTGGCTTGGCATTGTCTTGCTGAAATAAGCAGGGACGTCCCTGAAAAAGATGTCGCTTGGATGGCAGCATATGTTGCTCCAAACCTGTATGGACCTTTCAGCATTAATGGTGCCTTCACAGATGTGCAAGTTACCCATGATGCCATGGGCACTAACACCCCCATACCATCACAGATGCTGGCTTTTGAACTTTGCGCTGATAACAATCTGGATGGTCCTTTTCTTCTTTAGCCCGGAGGACACGACGTCCATGATTTCCCAAAACAATGTGAAATGTGGACTCGTCAGACCACAGCACACTTGTCCACTTTGCGTCAGTCCATCTCAGATGAGCTCGGCCCAGAGAAGCCGGCAGTGTTTCTGGGTGGTGTTGATATCTGGCTTTGGCTTTGCATGGTAGAGTTTTAACTTGCACTTGTAGATGTAGCGACCAACTGTGTTAACTGACGATGGTTTTCCCAAGTGTTCCTGAGCCCACGAGGTACCATCCTTTGCACAATGATGTTGGTTTTTAATGCAGTGCCGCCTGAGGAGTCGAAGGTCACGGGCATTCAGTGTTGGTTTTCGGCCTTGCCGCTTATGTGCAGAGATTTCTCCGGATTCTCTGAATCTTGTGATGATATTATGGACTGGAGATGATGAAATCCCTAAATTCCTTGCAGTTGTACGTTGAGAAACGTTGTTCTTAAACTGTTGGACTATTTGCTCACGCAGTTGTTCACAAAGTGGTGAACCTCGCCCCATCCTTGCTTGTGAACCACTGAGTCTTTCGGGGATGCTCCTTTTATACCCAATCATGACACTCCCGTTTCCAGTTAACCTGTTCACCTGTGGAATGTTCCCAACAGGTGTTTTTTGAGCATTCCTCAACTTTCCCAGTCTGTTGTTGCCCCTGTCCCAGCTTCTTTGGAACATGTTGCAGGCATCAAATTCAAAATGAGTGAATATTTGCAAAAAACAATAAAGTTTATCAGTTTGAACATTAACTGAATATAGGTTGAAAATGATTTGCAAATCATTGTATTCTGTTTTTATTCACGTTTTACACAACGTCCCAACGTCATCGGAATTGGGGTTTGTAGAAGAAGATGAAAGGCAGGTCCCATAGAACCGAATCCATGAGGCACTGGAATGTAGCGTTCTTGAGGCATGCTCAGGAACTCAAACAGTCCAAATGGTGTGATCACCGCCGTTTTGGGGACATCCAGGGGGTGGATGGCCACTTGATGGTATCCACAGACGAGGGCCACTTTGGAAAACATGACTTTTCCAGCCAGGTGGGTGAAAATTCCTGGATGTGTGGGATGGGGTAGCGGTCCGGTGTCATTGCATTGTTGGGTTGGCGGTCATCGCCGCACTGGCGCCACCCACCGCCAGGCTTCAGGACGATGTGGAGGGGTGAAGGCCACGGGTTGTTGGAGCGGCGAATGACGCCGAGGCGCTCCATATTCTCAAACGCCTCCCTGGCGGTGACCCGAGTACGGTGGGCCAGTGGTGGTGACGTGGTGCGCCACTCTGTGCTTGGCGGTGGATGACGAGAAGGTGGGCTGCGTGAGGACCGGGAACTCATCCGGAAGTCGGAGAAACTCACCAGCGGCGGAGAGCATGCGGTAGAGCATCTGGTAGAGTCCGCTCCGCGGAGAGTGCATGCATACGAACAGGAAGCGATCAAGCAGCGGTTTGTGACAACCACCAGCAGCCCACAGGCGCATAGGGAACGGCCACTTAGCCGTGACAAAGTCCCAACCTGCCGATGAGGCTGCCGTTAGCGGCCTCCATGGAGGGGGCATCGCAGGACAGGATGTCCACTCCTGATGCAGACAGGATGCTCCTCTGCGCGCCCGTGTCGCACACAGGATGGTGTCTTGGGTGAACAGCAGTCCGCCAGTTCGGCCGCTGCACATTATTATGATTGAATTATCACAGGGTAAGCCCCGCCCACCCTGACCGCACGTCACCAGCGGAAGTGACGGCAGTGGGTACGACTCGTAACCGCTTAAATCTCTCAGCCTTGTAAACAACAACAAAAAGTAATAAGCTGTTGAATTACTATCATGGAACGTGTCCCCTGAAACCTCCGTCTGGTTATTTTACAGTTGTACATATGCGCTCCGGTTTTGTTTGTCTGTTCTGTTTTTGTATTATTATCATTTATTCATTTATCTCTGTAACCCTTGTTGCATTCTTTTGGCGCAGTTGTAGAATCGAACCTGATATGTTCTAACACTATACATGTGTAACCGGTTATTTTCTTGCCCGGTGCGGGATTCGATACGAGGTGTACTGCACCACAAGGCGACATCACTAACCGCTCGGCTAAAGGGTCAGACACGTTAGCTAGGGGCTAACGGGTCTTATTAGTAGTTTACACATATATCTGATTCTTTCTGTAAAAAGTTCTATTGTTCAATAAAAAAAAAATCTCCATGGTAACCACGCAAAGCCGCCATTTTCTTCTGGAACAGTGTACACCCAATTAACCCTCCCCAGCCAGACAACAAGTCAGCTCACTCTCCCATGTTTACATACACAGACACGAATGTATTTCCTCTTTTCTTTATTCGCTTTCTGTTGATCGAGGGCACAACATGGAATACCAACAAACACGTCATCATAGCACGTTTTACCATCACGAAGACGATCCCGGGCTCAGGTAACAGAACTGTACCTGGTGGAAACGGTCTTGACTACTACTATTAACTCAAATGGAAACCAGAGGAAATAATAAAACGTCAAAAAAAGTCAATTGAAAATGCCATTGATGATTGAACTTGAATGACTTACCAGTCGTCCACAGTCGGCTCTGTGCATAACTGTAGTCCACTGACTTCCGGTTTCTGCTGGCGGTTTCTCCAAACTTTTCCGGTTTCTACAAACTTTTACGTCCGTCTGGGCGTAACGTGACATGTACAACTTGAACCTTTTCGCCGTGTGCTGGCAGGTGCAGGTGGAAGTGTGTGGACAGTCGTGTGCATGTGGTTGACATTTATCCATGGTAAATCTCGCAGGCGTCGCCAAAAATATGCCATTGTCAACAGCACGCGCCAACAAACAGGAAACTGGTATGACCGCTGCAGTAGAAACCGGAAGTCAGTGGACTCCAGTTATGCAGAGTGGAGCCAGGAGCTCTCAGGGCTCAGCAGTTTTACACAACGTATGGTGGTCTCGTTATAAAACGACTTTTATTTTGAAAGTGAGACATGTATTATTTTGGAACTACTTTTATTTTGAAAAAAATTAACGTTGCAGAATCATCCAAGCAATAAAAAAAGGTGTCTCGAAATATTCTTAACGTCGGCAGTTCATCCTGGCTGGCGTCCTTTCCCTTGGACAGTGATTTTTTTTTAAAAAGTTTAGATATGTGTTAGTTTAGATATGTGTGTTCTTGAAGTTCTTGTAGTTTTGGGCTTTGTGTTGCACGATATTGACAAATTGAAATGACAAATAAAATGTTCCTGATTCCTAATGTGAATCTTAGACATATTACAGAAAGACTACTGGCTATAACATCAAGGCCCACGTTCAGGGTGAGTAGGGAAACTGGAGCAGAACGGCGTGGCCCGGGCCCAGCTGCAGGCCGGTGAGCTTCACGGCGGCGGCGTCCTCGGCCACCGAGTCGCTGTCGGTACTCAGAACCAGCAGCGCCTGACGGGGCAGGTCGGGATGGCTCAGGTCCAAGGTCACCGGGTCGGACGCCCAGTTGAAGGCGGCCACATAGCGCTCGCTCTGGTCCCAGGAGCGTAGGTAGGCCAGGGAGGAGGTGGAGTTGAAGAGCAGGAGGAAGTCTCCGAAGAGGAGGGAGCGCTCCTTCCCTCGCAGCTCGCTGAGAGTCTTGAAGACCTGCAGACACGAGCGCCGCTGCTCCCTCTCCTCCTGCACCGCGAATAATGAGGGGGAGGCACAATCAATTTAGTGCAAATAATGATGTTAAACCAGGGGTGGGCAGTCTTCTCCAGAAAGGGCCGGTGTGGGTGCAGGTTTTTGTTCCAGCCAAGCAGTTACACACCTGATCCTGTTAATCCACCAGTAGGGTCTCTGCTGAGGAACTTGATTAGGAGGCACAGGTGTGTAACTGCTTGGCTGGAACAAAAACCTGCACCCACACCGGCCCTTTCTGGGTAGGATTGCTCACCCCTGTGTTAAACTGTCGGGCTGCAACAGATGATCATTTTCATTATCGGGTCATTACAAGTTCCCAGAGCACAAAGTGATTACAACTGTTTACTGAGTCTGACCAGAAGCCAAAAAACCCTTAAGTATTCATTCTATCATGGCATCAGGCGGCAAGGGGTGGCAGCGGCCATCTCTGGGACACAGTCTTGCCACCCCTGTTGCCACCCCATTTATAAGTCAGATATGTTTTTAAAGTATATTTTATGTACATGCATGGCGAAGGCCAATGAGACCCGCACCCAGCTCATCTCAAACAGAAGTCGCCGATTTAGAATCCCCCTCCCCCTCACAGGCGCGGATCTACGGGGTGGCAGCTGCCACCTCTGGGACACAGTCTTGCCACCCCTTTGCCACCCCAGGAAAAAAATCTCTAGATCCGCCACTGCATGGCATGGATCAAAGAATGGCGGGAAAGTCTTCACATCTGTAACCAGCAAATGTTTGGCATCTTTACTCGATGAGTGTATAAAAGGATTAATCAATTACCAGAATTACAATCGATTAATATTCTGTCAATCAACTTGCAATCCAGATGATTTTAATATTTCCCCTTCATCACAACGCTGAAGCACAGCAAACACACGCAGTGAGGAGGCTGGTGTTGCGGGAGTGCAGGGATGAGGAGACGGAGAGAGCGAGTCGACTCCATTCCGTTTACTCGCCACACAAAACGACACCGATACAGCACAGTCTCTCCTGGCAACCAGCTGACCAACCGCTAGGCTGCTGCAAACATGGCTCCGCCCCGGAAACGCTAAGCAGTGCCTACGTCATCACTCTGAACGTCTGCCTTTAAGGCGCCGCAGCCCCTGGTGAATCTACCCTCAGTTGTGTATCACCACAATGTCATGATTTCTACGTCCTCCAGCGACTGAATCTGGATTATCTGCATGTTCCAGCTCATGTTTTAAAGACAACATCAAACACCACTCACAGTGTATCTGTCTCCTGTAATGTGTCGTATTTCCAGGTAGAGCAGGACATTAGGGTGGGACAAAACCCGAGGAGCTATGTGGGATTTGATTGGATGGTGCAAAACGTTTGATGATATTATTGACTGGAATGTCCTTGCCCGGGCTCTTGGACTTGGTGATGCAATCAAAAAACTTGGCTGTTTTACAGGAAGTTAAGGGTTTAGATTTTGATGTAATACACCCACACACACACACACACACACACACACACACACACACACACACACACACACACACACACACACACACACACACACACACACACACACAGGGACAATTTAGTACGGCCGATTCACCTGACCTACATGTCTTTGGACTGTGGGAGGAAACCGGAGCACCCGGAGGAAACCCACGCAGAGAACATGCAAACTCCATACAGAGGAGAACCTGGGATGACCCCCAAGGTTGGACTACCCCGGGGCTCGAACCCAGGACCTTCTTGCTGTGAAGCGACTGTGCTAATCACTGCGCTACTGTGCGGTTTGGGAGCTCTAAGGAAAGGCATTTCACAGCTATCCAAAACCATATAAAACAAGAAAAAAGTACTTCATATATACTTTGAGAATATTTTTGTTTAAAAGGTCGTTTTTAAGAAAATCACAGGACAATCTACCATTTTGCATCTTTTAACTGTGAATAAATAGCTTGGTAAAAATGGGAAGAGTTTACCTTTAAAGTTCCATTCAGCTCTTCTGGTTCCTCAGCATCCCAAATCATCATGGGAGACTGTGTGAATTTTAACAGAGACAAGAAAAATAATTGTAATAGAAATAAAACAGCCTTTATCAACATCAAATCTGTTTTTCCCATGGTGTATGCGCAACTGCCGCCGTGGGCTATGCGTGGCAAACTGTGGTCATTCACTCACTCATGGACGACCTGAGAGGGATATTTAGTAGGGACGTTAAGTAGGGCGTGCTTACTACTGATGTATGGACACATGGAGGACAGCAAATTATGTTACAGAGGTGAGGACATGCCATAGCTAGCTAGCTATATAGTTAGCCTAGTTTTACTTAAGACACTTTTAGGATATGACCATGGCGAGCTGGCGTGGAAGAATGAGTCGAGAGACAGAGACCTCTTTTTAATAGCAGCTCCCGTGTCCCATACGCCACACGACCCTGGAAGCGCTCTTTTATTTACACACCAACCAGAACTACAGTTAACAAGAATCCCCCCCCCCCCCCGAGGTCACAACTGGAGACATTAGTCTAAGTCACGGTCCTACAGCCAGTCAGTAAATGGTCTTCTACTTAGTCTAAGTCGAACCCCAAACAAACAACACACCCCAACATGAAAGGAATATTGAACACATAAAAATACAACATAAATCATAACAATTTTAACTCTAACACTAACAGTCCCATGAGCCCCTGAGCTGCCCGAGTGCAGAGCCGCTAATAGTCAGAGCGACCACCTCCTCCAGCCACTACATAGCCCCCACCTCAGGGGTCAGTCGTCCTCGATGACCACATCACCCAATACATAGTCTCTCAAATGTCCAGGGTGTCACCGCTGGCGAACGGGCCACCTGGGGCTCACAGGAAGCGCAACTGGGGGAAAGGCACACTTATAGCCGCATGGGGTGCTACTGTTGACCCCAGCTCCAAAAAACAGGTGAAGCAAGGGGGCAGTATGGGTAGAGTCTGTCCTGGTGCAGCACCACCATGTGCCCCTTGTCGGGCATGCATACCCAGGTACATCACCTCAGACAGCTGGCTCATGACCTCGCAGGGCCCCTGCCAGTGGCTGTGAATCTTGGGGGCAATCCCTTTCTTGTGAACGGGACAATACACCCATATCTTGTCCCCTCGCACGAAGGCCTGTCCAAGGCACCGTGTGTCATAGGCCCTCTTCTGCCGCACTCCAGAGCCGGCCTGGGCCCGGCGGTTGCAGGAGTCGCAGCAGTGCACATGCAGCTCCAAGTCTCACCGACAGTCAGCCCAGTAGAGCTGCCCCCTGAGGCAGTGGAGGGTCTTGGAGTTCCTATAGTGCCCTGCCCACACCGAGCCTGGAGATGGAGCACACAGGGCACCAATAGCTGCAGGAGGTTGTTCTCTCGTCCGGGAGCTTACCAACCCTGGTACACCAACCCTTCGCAGAAGACAAAGTTGCCACATTGAGAGTGGTAGGCCTTTACCTCAGATCCCAGTGCTGACACCTCTGTCCACTCGGGGCGATGCCCCATCTCCAGTCAGCCCCTCACCAGCACCAGGGTCATCTCTGCCTCCTGCTGCTGCCTTAGTTGCTGCATGGTCAATGGGACGACCAAGAAGCGGAAGAGAGTGAAGGCAGAGACAAGGATCAAATGGTAGAAGTTGAAGAAGGAAGACTTGTGGGGAGTTCAGGGTGGAATTTAAGACCAGCACTGGGTGGTAGTGAAGAGTTGCCGCTGGGCAAGAACTGCAGAAATAGTGAGGAAGGCGGCTAGGAAGGTACTTGGTGTGTCATCAGGACAGAGGAAGGACGATAATGAGATTTGGTGGTGGAACAAGGAAGTACAGCAAAGTATACAGAGTAGGAAGTTGGCAAAGAAGAAGTGGGATAGTCAGAGAAATGAAGAAAGTAGACAGGAGTACAAGTAGATGCGGCATAAAGCAAAGAGAGAGGTGGCAAAGGCAAAGGAAAGGGCATATGGTGAGTTGTATGAAAGGTTGGACACTAAGGAAGGAGAAACGGACTTGTACCGACTGGCTAGACAGAGGGACCGAGCTGGGAAGGATGTGCAGCAGGTCAGTGCGATGATGGATAGAGATGGAAATGTGCTGTCAAGTGAGGGGAGTGTGTTGAGAAGGTGGAAAAAGTACTTTGAGGGGCTGATGAATGAAGAAAATGAGAGAGAGCGAAGGTTGAATGATGTGGAGATAGTGAATCAGGAAGTGCAGTGGATTAGCAAGGAGGAGGTGAGGGCAGCTATGAAGAGGATGAAGAGTGGAAAGGCAGTTGGTCCTGATGACATACCTATGAAGGCATGGAGGTGTTTAGGAGAGATGGCAGTGGAGTTTTTAACTAGATTGTTTAACACAATCTTGGAAAGTGAGAGGATTTCTGAGGAGTGGAGAAGAAGCATACTGGTACCCATTTTCAAGAACAAGGGCGATGTGCAGAGCTGTCTTGATGCATGCTCAATAATCCAGGTGAGAAAATCAAAGAAGGTTGAATCACTTCATGTGGATACAATGTTTATTGTCTGATACGTTTCATCACTCAACTAAGTGACCTCTACAGTCTCAACTGACTGCAGCTATCCCCACCCCTTATAAACAGTACAGTACAATACAGGTGCATAATGACTGAAACCAACCACCAGTTTCATATGCAAATATGGGTGTGACTATCAACTAGAGCTTCAAAAGCCAAAGGTGTTCACAGAGGACAAGGAAATGTTGCAGTCACAGCATTGTAAGATGGCAACAGATGTACTCTTGGGCCCCTCCTCAGTTCAGGGATGGTCATTCCCTCATAACATAGATGGCCTCCTTAACTCCCCGTTCAAACCATTATTCCTCCCTATCAAGGATGTGCACATCCTCATCCCTGAAAGAGCCAACACTGGCCTGTAGATGGTGTGGACTGTGGAGTCCTGGCCTGCAGATGGTGTGGACTGTGTAGATGGTGTGCACTGTGGAGTCCTGGCCTGCAGATGGTGTGGACTGTGAAGTCCTGGCCTGTAGATGGTGTGGACTGTGGAGTCCTGGCCTGTAGATGGTGTGGACTGTGGAGTCCTGGCCTGCAGATGGTGTGGACTGTGGAGTCCTGGTCTGACGTGTTAGCTCTTCTGTGTTGTGCCATCCTCTTGGCCAGTGTCTGTTCAGTTTCCCTGATGTACAAGTCACGACAATCCTCCTGGCACTATGTTGCTCTGTTTGTGCCGGGGACCTGATCCTTGGGGTGGACCAACTTCTGGCGCAGCGTGTTTTGGGTTTTGAAAGCAACTGAGACACGGTGTTTTGAAAATATGCATCTCAACTTTTCTGACAATCCCGCCACATACAGAATCACCACTGGTTTACATTCAGACAGCGGAGAAGGACAACAGGTGCCTAAGCGTAAACCAGTGATGACATCCCTCCTTGTAACCGGTGTATTCCTTGATGACTGTAGAGTCCAATTCTTGATCCGCAAGTTTTATTGCATATTGGGCATATGAAGTCTGGGTTAGTGGGGGCAGACATGGTTGTGATGGTTGTGTGTCTCCTTGGTCTTTTCTGTTGTTTTTCCACATTCCTCTCCATTTCCAGCTGTTCTATACCTCTGTGGTAGATCTCCTGCCAGTTGGAACGGTTGATGGCAGCTTGCTCCAGTCTCACGGGCTCGATACAACACTTCTTCAGTGATGCTTTTAGCTGGTCTTTGTATCGTTTCTTCTGATCAACTGCAGACCGACAGCCCAGATTAAGCTGTCCATACAGGACTTGTCATGGTAGGCATTCTTGACATCCTGATGACATGCACAAGCTAGCGCAGTTGGTGTTCAGTGACCGTGGCTTCTGTGCTCTTGCAGTTTGTTCTAGCAAGAATCTCGACATAGAGAACACAGTCACACCATGTGATCCCCATGATTCGCTGCAGACACCTTATGTGGAACCACTCCAGCAACTTTAGGTGGCGGCTGTATGTGACCCAGGCTTCACAGCTGTAAAGGAGAGTTGTGATGAAGATGGCTTTGTAAATGGGCATTTTCATGTGCAGGTGGAGGTGTTTGTTTTGGAAGAACTTATGTCGGAGTTTGCCGAAGGCTACAGATGCTTGTTTGATTCTACTGTGAATTTCATGATCAGTATTGCAGCCCTCAGAAAGGATGCTGCCCAAGTATTTGGAAAATAGAACAACTGAGAGTGGTTGGTGTTCGAAAGTGAAGACAGGTATAGTGGGTGGGGAGGTGGGCCTCCGTTGGCATAACACCTCAGTCTTGGTGGAGTTGACTGATAGACCCATTCTGCTGTAGGCATTCACAACTATGGCAAGGGTGGCTTGCAGGTCTTCTGACGTGTTAGCTTCAAGAGCGCAGTCATCAACATACTGCAGCTCAAGGACCTGCACTGCTGACAACTTGGTGGTTGCCTGGAACCTTCGAATGTTGAAGAGGTTTATATATATACGTATATGTGTGTGTGTGTGTGTGTGTGTGTGTGTGTGTGTGTGTTGTGCATTTGTGTGTGTGCGTGTTTGAGACTTTTTTCAATAACTTTTGGTGGTTAGAGTAGAGCTCTCACATTGGACTCTGCCATCTCTCAGGGAACACACCAAGACCACAACACACACACCAGCTGTGTGTATTGCTTCTGTGTTGCCTCAGCCAGGCACACAGAACACAGAAGCGTTCATTGAACTCTGCCTTGCTTCACCTACATGCGCAGCACAGGTGTGCTGTGGGTCTGGACGGTTTTCTGCTTGTTTTCCACCATGAGACAGACATCATCACCTGCCTCTACCCCCCCCCCCCAATATATGTTCCAGATCTAACACATCACCCCCTGCTGGAAATTTGGATCACTTAAATCAGGGAATCCTCTGCAAGATGCGGTAAAGCATGCCATATTACCAACACTCTGGGAAGTTTTTTGTGTTACAAACATAAAATTGATTAAATCAGATTGGATTCAGGGAATCAAAGTTTCTGTAATAATTAATGTTATCAATCTAACCAATATCCATGTCTGATCAGGTTTCATCATCATCATCAGTTCTGTAACCTATGGAGGTCATAGGAGCACAGCTGATGCCTCAACAAGTCTCCTCCACCGTTCCTTATCCATCGCAGTTCTCCCTGCCTCCACTACGCTCATCTGTAGCCATTCTCCGATGTTGGTCACGCAGGTTTTTCTCGGTCTCCCTCTTTTCCTTGTCCCTTCTACCAGGCCTTGCAGGTTTAAAGGCCTTGATCATAAAATTTTCATGCAGAGCCCCGCCCACAGCGGAAATGTATTATGGGTAAATTGCGTTAACTGTACTCACCTGGTCACCTAGACCAATCTCGTCTCCATAGTTGAAGACGGGCGTCCCGGGAAGGGTAAGCAGGAACAGCTGATAGAGTTTGACAAGCGCTGGTCCATCCAGAGAGGCCAGGTGGCCCCCCGCTGGGCTCCCGAGGTTCCAGGCCAGCTTGGTCTGCTCATGAGCCAAGTACAGGAGCTGTATGGACTGAGCATGCTCAATGGCGTCTTTGTTGGACTGGAGTACCCTCGACAGCAGCAGGTCCACCCCCGTGGAGGACAGGAGGGAGGAGACTTCCTCTGCTGACGACCTCTCTGTTACACCAATCAGTACTCTGGAATCACACACACACACACAAACACACTGATGGATCAACCCACATGCAACTCCAGGTTCAACCAACATGCATGTTTCTGAACAATAGGAGGAAACCTAGATGAACAGGTAAAGAATGTGTGAACTCCACTCAGTGCAAGCAAGTTAACCATCGTGCTGCCCTGCTGCATTGTGGTTAACTGGATTTTTAAATCTGAACCAGAGCAATATTTCTCCATTAATGACTGTTTATTGTCTCCATGTGTATGATGGCGTCAGGCTCCGTGACACTACCAGTCATCTTCACCATGGTTGGAGACACTCTCCAGTCTCTGTATACCGCTGTTGAGATGTTTTCACCGGGTGGGATGAACACCGGTGCAGTGGCAAACACGTACGTGTTGGAAAAAAGACTCAAACATGATGCCGATGTGTCCATGACAACCATATATGACAGTACAACAGTGTTCCCATAAAATGTGATGTAGTTTGTATACATCAGACTGTCTGTGTTAGCTTTGGCCCCGGGATCCATTTTTACAAGGGTGGGAACTGTTGACTGCTGAGCTGACAGCACACCAGCCACAATGGCTGCTACACCTGGTTTGTAGTCCTGCTACACCTGGTTTGTAGTCCTGCTACACCTGGTTTGTATTCCTGCTACACCTTGTCTGTAGTCCCAGAACATCAGAGTCAACAGGTCTGTTTCTCTCTGCCTCCCTACATGCACAATATCACACCACTGTTCTACTGGAACACTGACTGACTGTCTAAAACAATCACCACATCACCTCCACCTCTCACATGGAGGACATAAACACTTATTAATGGAGGAAAGTAGATTTCAGCTTTAATCTAGAAACTTTAGAACATTGCTCATTTAAGGAAAACAGATTCGCCTGTCCAGGGTGTCTCCCCGCCTGCCGCCCAATGACTGCTGGGATAGGCTCCAGCATTCCTGCGACCCTGAGAGCAGGATAAGCGGTTTGGATAATGGATGGATGGATGGAGATTCCCCATAGTCCTGTGTAGATGGATAGCTTTAACACATCATAAGCAATCGCCATATTTTGTCTTATCTATCAGGTTGGTTAATCTGGCCTCATAACCTTCCTTCACCAAGTACACAACATGGAGAACTCTCACCAGGTACATGTGTATTCACACCACAGATAAAGAGAATACATGAACATCCAGAAGACAGAGTCAGACAGGAATTGATGTATAATCGTGGATGGAGGCAGTATCTCAATCTGAAATCTGTCTCCGGGCTTCTAAAAGGAGAAGCCAATGAAGACTGTCCCATATAGTGCCGAGAGCATGTTTTCACTGTTCAGAGAGCTAAATGCTAACAGCTTTGGCAAAAAAAGCAAAGTACTTCGGAGATGTTTTCCACAGATATTAGGTGGTTTTCTACACGCAGTGTTTCTCAACCCAGTCCTCAAGGAACCCCTATCCTGCAGATTTTCATTGTAACCCTGCATAGGTAGCCCTGCTTGTACTTACTCGACCAATCATCTCGCAGCACTTAATTATGCAAGGTGTGCAACATCTGACAAAATTCATTGCTGATTGGTTGAATAACTACAAACAGGTACCTATTCAGGGTTGCAAAGAAAATATGCAGGATAGGGGGTCCTTGAGGACTGGGTTGAGAAACACTGTTCTACAGTATGATATTGGAGCAACACCTGTGGAATTATCAAAATTTGCTCAACTATTAAATTATCAAACGCTAATACACTATATACTAATAAACACCAATAAACAAGAGCGATAAAGAGTTGGTGTCACTGTCCAGTCATATGATGTCACTGCTGGTATCAAATTACAACCTGACCTCGGTCAGTTCTAGTCCCACGGCCCAGATGCAATGAAATAGAGGATTTGGAAGCCTCAGTATCATAGCCTCTGTTGAGGCTTCAAAATCGACGCACCAATTAACACTTCCGGCGTACGTTCTGTCATTTAAAACAATTGGTGTACTTTAAACTGTGTGCATCCGTTGCTTCCAATTCCATTTCTGCCTTCATGCCAGCAGAAGAGTATCTAAACAGTGAGGGTCATTTTGAAACACAATGACCCTCATCATGTTCATCATGTCTGCTATTTCTCTCCCTCTGCTTGTCATTGTCCCAACATTAAGTGTGGCCATTCCAGTCTTTCTTCTTCAGTTGTCTCTTCTCGCATTTCTGTCTTGCTTGTACCCCTCCTCTCCTCCATCTTTTCCTATGGTCCCCCAACAAGTGCACAGTTTCCATCAGTACTATGTGAGGGCACAGCACCAATGGCGGTCGTTGTTAACCGATCCGGTATATCATCCCTGGTCTTATCGATTCGCATAATCATTCGGCAGAATTTTACATTGGATGCCCTTCCCGACCCAACCACTAACCCCATGGATGGGGGCACAGGTAAGCGCTGGATTCCATCCCAGTATTCATGGACCTACGCCCATGCCTGTTGCCTGACTGGTCATCATGGAAATTAAAGGTAGACATGTTTCAGTGGGGGGGGGGGCGATGTTGCTACATCGTGACGATTAAAGGTAGCAACAAGGAAACCACTGAAACATGTCTATTCAACACACACACTGTTTAGCAAAGCTACCTGAGGATGAGGATCATGTTTTATACAGGAGTTTACTGACCTCCGGCTGGTTCTCTCCTCCGTACCATTCTGGATGATGGTCCGGATGTCGGCCCAGAGAGTCGGAACCACGCTGGACACGTGTTCCACCCCAACCAGCTGAACCCCATCCACACCCTGATCCAGCCAGAAGACCAGGGCAGACTGCAGAGGAAAGAACCATTTACCTCCAATCCAAATTTTTTTACCTCCATCCAAAAGACATTACCTCAATCTTAAACTTATTACCTCCATCTGAGACTCATTATGTCCATCTGAAACTCATAAAGCCTAAGCCTAACCTTAAACTCTATCTCCATCCCCAACTCATCCCCTCCACCCTAAACTCGTTACTTTCATCCAACACTCATTGCCTCCATCCAATATTCTTTACCTCCATCTAAAACTCATACCTCCATTTTTAAGTCATTACCTCACACTTAGAGTAATGACCTTCATCTAAAACAAGTTCTGTTCATGCAGTGTGGTGTAACGTCATGTACAGTCATGGAATGTATCATTTCTCGTGATTGCTATTCACTGTGTTATTACCGCTGTAGTGCATCTCTTAAGTCTCATATCATTATGCACCTAACCTGAACAAACTCGTACAAACCTGAACTAACCCTAACTACCCTACCCTTACCTCGGCTAACCAGCGCTAACCTAACCTAAAGATAACCTCATCTAAAGTAAATTAACCTAAAGTAACCTAATCCTTTGAGTTGCATTGTCATGTCACGATAATATAAATTCTGTATTAAAGCAAAAGCCAGTAGAGCTTCACAGCATTGATATGGACAATAAGTCTCTATATAATAACAAATCCAGTGAGTCAAGTAGAGACAGTACAAGCCTGTTTCATGCCATAAGCAATCATCAGCTGTCAAATTGATTGATTGGTTGACAGCTAATGATTGCTTATGGCATGAAACAGGCTTGTACTGTCTCATAAAGAATTTACTTGAATCACTGATTATTTTGCTCCTTGTTTGTTAAGCACTTTTCCTACCGTTGAGTGTTTCTTTTAACAAACTTTTATACACACACACACACACACACACACACACATATATATATATATATATATTATCCAGTGATTCAAGTAAATTCTTTAGTGGACAGTACAAGCCTGTTTGATGCCATAAGCAATCATTAGCTGTCAACCAATCAATCAATTTGACAGCTGATGATTGTTTATGGCATGAAACAAGCTTGTACTGCCTCATAAAGAATTTACTTGACTCACTGGATTATTTTCCTCCTTATTTGTTGAGCAATTTCCCTACCGTTGAGTGTTTCTTTTAACAAAGTTATATAATAATAAAGAATCTCTATATAACAATACGTCTCTGTTGTGGTAAATACTCTCTTGCAGAGCTGAGAGGTGAGTCAGGGTCTGTCTGCCGACTCCAGGTCTTATCTATCTATCTATCTATCTATCTATCTATCTATCTATCTATCTATCTATCTATCTATCTATCTATCTATCTATCTATCTATCTATCTATCTATCTATCTATCTATCTATCTATCTATCTATCTAGCACCCTTCCATCTATCTATCTATCTATCTATCTATCTATCTATCTATCTATCTATCTATCTATCTATCTATCTATCTATCTATCTATCATCCATCCATCCATCCATCCATCCATCCATCCATCCATCCATCCATCCATCCATCCATCCATCCATCCATCCATCCATCTATCTATCTATCTATCTATCTATCTATCTATCTATCTATCTATCTATCTATCTATCTATCTATCTATCTATCTATCTATCTATCTATCGAACGAAGGATCTACCTTCAGTCTCTCAGCCACGTTTGTCACACTGACATTGGAGAACCAAGGTCTAGTTCCCTGGTAGTTTGGAGTCAGATCCAAAATCACAGAGATACCTGCAAGAAAAAAAAGTAGGAAAGGGGTGACAATGCAATCATTTCTGTTTATTTACTCATTTATCTATTTGTAGCTGAATTTTCCTTTGTTCGGTGCGTTTTCTCAATATTTGTGGGTCAGCAATCCTCTAATCAGTTTGTTAGCATTTTTTCATTGCGATACTGGGAACTGCAAGCTAAAGCTAAATCGTTAAATGATGCCCGCTAACCTTTTGGAGACAACAAAGTCCCCAAATAATCTTTCTTCTGCGTCTATTTTGTAGTTTTGCATGAGATCTATAGAGGAGCGAAGCTGTTGTTGCTGCCGTACGTCACAGTGTGACCGGGGGATAACGAAGGCTTTCTTTCCTTTCTTCTTTTTTTTAAACAAATAGGAAAATATTGATTATCCCCAAAGCTGTACAAATTTACTTTGTATCCAAGCAGGTGGAAGAACATCTCTCAGATTCTCAGAGATGAATCACTGCTAACGCTTTATGAGTAGCTCTAAATAGTGATTAATAAAGGAGTTAACAGAACACGTATAAGCTCTGACAACACACACATTAACATTAGCACACAGTTGGAACTAATAAATATAGTCTTATTGATATGTCTTGAAGTGTTGCATGTAGTGTCTTCTTCCTTTAATCTTATCCAAACCTGACCTCTTCCTGGTAACACTTACTAGACCAGGTGGTCCAGTCTAAAAGATCTGTCCTAACCTGGACCACTTACACCGTTTTGCCTAAATTTAACCTTCAGGTTCAGAAATATCCCCCTGCAAATTCTGAATTGATTTCGTTTTTAGATTTTGTGTTTTTCTTGTGATGTGATTCACAACTATTTAAAATTGCGAGATGGTGTGGGGGTGATTAGTGCTCCCCGTGGACTACAATACCCATGACTCCCTCACAGGCGAGCTCCAACCGCTGTCTCACCTCACACTGTAGTGTTACTGGTTACAGCACTACTGTATCCAAGAAGGAATAAAAACGGGCTAATTGGACATCCTTGTCTATTGCACGACAAATATCAAACCTCGGAGTCGTACCATGTGCTAGCTTCACTGAGCTGTTGCATCCTTTATATAATCTTCTGACAGCTCCCAAAAATTGGTTCCCAAACCCAAAACGCTTAATAACTTTAAACATAAATTGGTGGCTTACTGTATCAAATGCTTTGTAAGAATCAATAAATAAAACAATTGTCCACTACATCTTCATTATAATCAATCATGTCCAATATTGATCGTATGTTATCAGATATATTTCTTCATGGCATAAATCCAGGTTGTTCTTTGTTAAAAATATCATCCAATCCTAATTTTAATCTTTTAGCCAAGACCAGTGCAAATAACTTGGCATTGCTGAATTTATCTTTTTTGGTTTAGGGATCAATTTAATAAGACCTTGTCGAAGAGTTGGCGGTAATTCTTCTTTTACTGTGGCCTCTTCAAACACAGCCACTAAAAATGGGATCTTGTAAATGTATATAAGCTCCCCATAACTCATTTATCAATCACTATCTAATCTACTCATTATGAAGTGTCACCTGTGAGGTTTTGGTAACTGGCTGGTATCCGGATACAAGAACCTGACTCACTGGCTTTGTGTGCAGCCTGGACCAGCCCTTTAAACTGCTCCAGGGTGCCGACTGCTGAGGAAACCTCCTCGAACCTCAGGCCCATGGGGTCTTCTTTCGGGGCCACGTGGACGGGTCCCACCACCAGACCTTTGACCTTCAGCTTGGCCAAGTTATACATCTTCTCCTCTACACCTGGAAGAGAGGGAGGCCGTGTAGTGAAGAACTGTCCTTAACTCGAGTGCGGAGCGGCGGAACAATGACCTGTCAGGCGATGATTCAACTTTGGTTCGATCGATGTTTGGTCTTTGCATCCCCTTTGTGTTAATGACGCTATCTGATCGTGTCTCTTTGTCTTAGCTAATTGCTGTTTCAGTGGCACGCTGTTATTGTTGTGATAGAAGAAGAGTGTGTTGAACCCTTATCCCCTTCTTTACACAAACTAAATCACCCCAACTTGACACGCAGCATGTGTTTTCGTTGGCTTGACGTTCATGCGTGGTACGTGTGTGGTATATAATGTTGTGTGGACATTGCAGTGAGTGAGTACTGTAATAACATGAATTCTTAACAGTCGAAAATAGAAAATATGAGTATAAAAATACAAAAAAAAGATGCTGCGTTATAATATGAACATAAGGGAGTCTAATACAAACACCAAGCCGCGAGAGCGGTGGCTTGCTTTTTTTGTCTTCTGTTCCCAAATAGTTTTTAAATACGGTTGGTGTAAAAAATCCTCCATGGTTAAGACAACATATGGCCATGGCTTCGGTTTAAAAGGGGGTTGTGTTTGTTAAGGGGCGGATGGTTGTCCCCATAAACGGTTGTGTCCTCCCTCGTTTCAGCGTGTGTTGGCTGTTTCTCCAAACTGAAGTGCAGATGTGGATTCGGTTCGGCTCGGTAAAGACCGGGCCTGCTGTCAACATGTGGCTTCAAACTGCCAAACACTCGTCTGAGTGAAAAACGTCACACCAGCAAAAAACACAAAACTCACATGGCTATTAGCTTCATCAGCACTGAGTCAAGTGATAGCAATCGACTCTGTGCAGAACTGCGGTCCACCGACTTCCGGTTTCTACTGCGGCGGTCATACCAGCTTCCTGTTGGTTGGCGTGTGCTGTGGACAACGGCATATTTTTTGCGATGCCTGCGAGTTTCACCATGGCTAAATGTCAACAACATGCACACGACTGTCCACACACTCTCACCTGTATCCTCCTAATTGTGGTACTCATCCTCATCATGGTGGGCGTAACCTGACATGTACAACTTGAACCTTCTCGCCGTGTGCTGGCAGGTGCAGGTGGAAGTGTGTGGACAGTTGTGTGCATGTGGTTGACATTCATCCATGGTGAATCTCGCAGCCGTCGCCAGAAATACGTCATTGTCAACAGCACACGCCAACAAACAGGAAACTGGCATGACCGCCGCAGTAGAAACCGGAAGTCGGTGGACGACAGCTATGCACCGAGCTGATTGAAGGATACTGAAATGATAAGTGAATAATAATCAATCAGGCGATGCAAGTAAACCATCGATCAGGTTTTCCAGACCTCATCTTTTCTTCTAACCTTTCAGGTTCTGGGTGCTGCTGAAGGCCTGAATGTTTCCAATCTGGTAGAGGGGTCCGTGGTTCCACCAGTCGATGGTGGGCAGGTCTCTGCAGCGCGGTGCCTGCAGGATAAGGACCACGGCCCCCGCCAGCATCCCCACCCAGCCCAGCCAGAACAGAAACAGCAGGGCCCAGCGGGTCCGCACCCATCTGCCGTGCACACAAGACCAAAGGATAGGTAAAAAACAGTAATGCAGCTCAACTAAGGTTTATTATTTGAACATGTAGCAATACTGCCACCTGTTGGCCATTCTATTTGTAGCACTTCAGTTCTTATATTAACCACAAAGCAGGTAGTAGTTTGCAGAGGGCCGCCATCCTCCTCTTCCCAGGTCTCCATGGTGATGGTAGTCACCACCTGGACACATTTTCTTTTTACATATCTTATAAATCCATTTAATTTTGTTATCCTGTTTTAATGTTATATCCTTCTCTCAGTGAGATGTGTGGCCATTTTTTTTTTTTCATGGTGATGGTGGTCGCGTGGCTCGGGTCCTGGGCTGTTCCGGTGGCGTCTGGACACTGCTTGGCATCCTCCTCATCATATCCCTCATATATCTTATAATTGCATTATAATTGTGTTATCCTCTTTCAGTGTTGTGCTGTGTAAATTGTGCAAACACAACATCATTGCACGCCGTGCGTCTTGGGAGAGAGATCCCTCCTCTGTTGCTCTCCCTGAGCTTTCTCCCTGTTAAAGGGTTTTCAGGGAGTTGTTCCTTATCTGACGCAAGGGCCAAAGCTGCAGGGCTGGGCAGTCTTACCCAGAAAGGGCCGGTGGGGGTGCAGGTTTTTGTTCCAGCCAAGCAGTTACACACCTGATCCCTCTAATCCACCAGTAGGGTCTCTGCCGAGGAACTTGGTTAGGAGACACAGGCGTGGAACTGCTTGGTTGGAACAAAGACCTGCACCCACACCGGCCCTTTCTGGATGACACCCCCCACCCCTGGAAGGACAGGAGGCTGTGCTGCTGTAAAGCCCACTGAGGCAAATTTGGAATTTGTGATACTGGGCGATGCAAATAAAATTGACTTTACTTGACTGTTTTTATGATTATTTTTGGACTATTTTTTATTTTTATTCTTTATCTTTATTTTTATGGCTATGCTGTAAAACAAATTATCTCATAGACAACATTTAATTTGTCTGTATATATAATACTAGAAGAACCCCGCTACAATGTAGCGGTTTGGTTCTCCATCCGTCTAAATCTCCCTCCTCTTCATCCTGCCAGCTAACCGCCTTCCCCCTGCCCCTAAACCCCCCCCCCACTCCAACTCCCTCCCCCCAAATGCTCAGAATCATCTGAAATGCCGAGAAAAGTGGTTTTTAGCCATTTTTAGAAAATGCATATTTTTGCATAATTATGCATAATTATTTTAATTTTCTGCTATTTTTCTGGTCCTCTCTGGAACAATAACTACCACCTCCACAAAAATGAGGATCATAAGTGCATTATGCAAAAATGCATATATTTTGCATAATGCCAAAACATGAGTCCCAGAAATTTTTTTTAAATATAGGTGAAAAAATCAAAGATGCTCAGAATCATCTGAAATGCCGAGAAAAGTGGTTTTAAGCCGTTTTTAGAAAAATTCATATTTTGCATATTTATGCATAATTATGCATAATTTTAATTTTCTGGGATTTTCCCCTTACTCTCTGAGACAATACCTACCACCTCCAAAAAAAAAATGAGGATCTTAAGTGCATTTTTGCAAAAATGCATATATTTTGCATAATGCCAAAACATTTGTCCCAGAATTTTTTTTAAATAGGTGAAAAAATCAAAGATGCTCAGAATCATCTGAAATGCCGAGAAAAGTGGTTTTTAGCCATTTTTAGAAAAAACGCATATTTTGCATAATTATGCATAATTTTAATTTTCTGGGATTTTTCCCTTACTCTCTGAGACAATACCTACCACCTCCAAAAAAAAATGAGGATCTTAAGTGCATTTTTGCAAAAATGCATATATTTTGCATAATGCCAAAACATTTGTCCCAGAATTTTTTTTAAATAGGTGAAAAAATCAAAGATGCTCAGAATCATCTGAAATGCCGAGAAAAGTGGTTTTTAGCCGTTTTTAGAAAAAAATGCATATTTTGCATATTTATGCATAATTATGCATAATTTTAATTTTCTGGGATTTCCCCCTTACTCTCTGAGACAATACCTACCACCTCCACAAAGAATGAGGATCATAAGTGCTTTAGTTTTCGGTCCCGCTATCTACACTAACACCACACACACACACACACATTGTGAAAACATAGGAGTAGATTGAATGTAGGCCATATGTGTGTGTGTGCAGTGAACGTCACAGGTCTGTATAATTGTCCTGCGTTATCTTTCCTGTCAGGGCTGCTGCTTATCTTAACGGACATCGTATACATTCCACGAACCACATGGTGGCACTGTGGTTGTTAAGGCCTCGGTGACTAAACACCTGCTGAGGGGCCATACAACTAAACAAACAGCTAAACAGCTAAACGACTACATGTGAGCTGTGAAAGGTCCTCTGCGTGTCTGCAGTCAGCTCACCCCGGCGTCCCAGCCACCCTGAGCAGCTCCTCTTTAGACAGGCCGGTGAACCGGACCTCCTCATCTGCGGGGATTTTGAGGTTAACGGTGCCGTTTTTCTCCGCAGCATCCCGGTTCTCCCCATCATCTCCTCCTCCTCCTCCTCCTCCTCCCGTCATCGGTTGCTTCTCCTGGTCCACCTCATTCAGCTCCACGTCCTTCATGTCCACGTCGGTGTCCTCCGCACTCATCTCGTCTGAGGGGGTCCGCTCAAGTCCGCCGGATCAAGGCAGTTCGCCGCAGCAGGAGCAGAGAGGGCACGTCCGAGGCGGAGGGAGGCTGCGGGTCTGCATGCGTGAATGACGCATCTGCTGCTGCAGGCAGGAAGGGGAGGGGGGAGGAGACGGGGGGGGGGAGCGGGCCGGTTGGGAATGACATGCTGACCGGCTATTTTTGGAAAACCCCACGTTCATGAGAAAAAACCGTGGGCAACCAACCAACCAAGCCAGATCTCCTAATGAATTTAAACAATACAGCACCGTTTAATGTCATCCTAAAAAGAAGGAAGCTGTTAAGGCTTTTAAGTTAACATGCTGCGTATATCACAAACCGGGGCGTTGTAAAATGGGACCTTTTCGGTTTAGTTTGTCTCCTTTTTATTTTTGTTTTCTATTGTCAGCGCCTTTGTTTGTATAAGCAAATATGTTCAGTGAAGAATGGAGGGGGGAGGGGGGAGGGGAAGGGGGGAGGGGGGTGCGGACCGGTTTTATCCCCGCGTGCAAAAGCGACCCCGGCATCAGCATTTTCAGCCCATACGGACGGGCTAACATCAGTCCTGATCCTGATCCTGATCCACTCTGCACCTTTCCTTCTGCCGCCTGTCTAACAGCCCATACGGACGGGCTAACATCAGTCCTGATCCTGATACTGATCCACTCTGCCGCCTTTCCCTCTGCCGCCTGTCTAACAGCCCATACGGACGGACTAAACTCAGTCCTGATCCTGATACTGATCCACTCTGCAGCGTTCCTTCAGCCGCCAGTCTAACAGCCCATACGGACGGGCTAAAATCAGTCCTGATCCTGATCCTGATCCACTCTGCACCTTTCCTTCTGCCACCTGTTTAACAGCCTATACGGACGGGCTAAAATCAGTCCTGATCCTGATCCACTCTGCACCTTGCCTTCAGCCGCCTGTCTAACAGCCCATACGGACGGGCTAAAATCAGTCCTGATCCTGATCCTGATCCACTCCGCACCTTTCCTTCTGCCGCCTGTCTAACAGCCTATACGGACGGGCTAAAATCAGTCCTGATCCTGATCCACTCTGCACCTTGCCCTCTGCCGCCTGTCTAACAGCCTATACGGACGGGCTAAAATCAGTCCTGATCCTGATCCACTCTGCACCTTGCCCTCTGCCGCCTGTCTAACAGCCCATACGGACGGGCTAAAATCAGTTCTGATCCTGATCCACTCTGCACCTTTCCTTCTGCCGCCTGTCTAACAGCCCATACGGACGGGCTAACATCAGTCCTGATCCTGATCCTGATCCACTCTGCACCTTGCCCTCTGCCGCCTGTCTAACAGCCGGCGGACGGGATAAAATCAGTCCTGATCCTGATCCTGATCCACTCTGCACCTTTCATTCAGCCGCCTGTCTAACAGCCCATACAGACGGGCTAAACTCAGTCCTGATCCTGATCCTGATCCACTCTGGACCTTGCCCTCCGCCGGACCGCCAGTCCGCTGCTGGTCAGCAACAAAGGCTGCCAGCGCGCATTAAAGCAGCAGCCTTCCCAGCGGAGCAGGAGGCCAGGAGACCAGGAGGCCAGGCAGCGAGGAGCAGCCCGAATGAAACGCCTCATTGTTCCGAGGTCCGGACTGTCCTCTGCCTCCCTGCGAGGAGGCCTCGGCTTCCAAAAGCAAATATAGCAGGATGAAAAGGAAATACAATACGGTTCGGACGCTTCATCTTCCCACCCGAGGCTTTGGGGAAAGACCCAGGGGACGAGAATCACGCTTTTCAGTCTTGATGCGTGTCATAACGGGGGGGTATTAATATAACTTTAACTAAAATATCGCCTGAAAATGTGACTAAAGCCGCTCGAGAAACTCCCCCTGTGGTCAACATGATTAAACCGCTTCAGAAAACCAGCCAGCGTCTCTAAACGCCTTCATTTAAGTTTAATTTATTATTATTGTAACCGGTTATTTTCTTGCCTGGTGCGGGATTCGATACGACGTGTACTGCTCCACAAGGTGACGTCACTAACCGCTCGGCTAAAGGGTCAGACCCGTTAGCTAGGGGCTAACTTGTCTTATTAGTAGTTTACATTATCATTATTATCTATTACAGTCAAATGAGTTGACATCATCAGTCTGTCAGCTGGTGTTTTTGAACCGTTGCCTAGCAACGTCATGCTAGTTAGCCAGCTAGCTAGTGTAAACTACTAATAAGACGACCCTTTAGCCGAGCGGTTAGTGACGTCGCCTTGTGGTGCAGTACACCTCGTATCGAATCCCGCACCGGGCAAGAAAATAACCGGTTACATTGTCTAATACAGTCAAATGAGTTGACATCATCAGACTGTCAGCTGGTGTTTTTGAACCGTTGCCTTGCAACGTCATGCTAGTTAGCCAGCTAGCTAGCTAGCTAGCTAGCGATCCACAAAGAGTCTTGTGAACTCAACCTGCTGAGACTTGTTTGTGTAGAGAGGGGGCGCTAATACCACTATAGCAAGATGAAGTAATTACGACTCCCCTCACATTAATACCACACAGTGAAAGCTGGCTGACCGATATAAATCCTTACCCGGGTCTCAAATTCCCAAACCCAACCTCGCCTGCAGGATCTCCCCTTCAACCTCTGACCTCCGTCAAACCCCGCGCGCCTCATCCGCTTGGTTAAATGTGCAGGATTCTGCGCGCGGGTTGCGTAGCGGTCCGTCCCGTTGCCTTACCAACAAGGGGGGTTGCCGGTTCGAGTCCCCGTGTTACCGCAGCGGCTGGCGACTCCACGTGTATGGGAGGAGGCATGTGGTAGTCTGCAGGTCCTCTCCGGAGCGGCAGAGGGGGGCGGAACAGAAACCGGGACGGCCCGGAAGAGGGGGCAATCGGCCAAGTACAACTGGGGGGAACAAGGAGGGAAATGAAACAAAATAACACTATAGTCAACTGAATACACTACAAAGACAAGATATTTAGTGTTCAAACTGATAAACTTTATTGTTTTTTGCAAATATTCCCTCACTGTGAATGTGATGCCTGCAACACGTTCCAAAGAAGCTGGGACAGGGGCAACAAAAGACTGGGAAAGTTGAGGAATGCTCTAAAAACCCCTGTCTGGAACATTCCACAGGTGAACAGGTTAACTGGAAACAGGGGAGTGTCCTGATTGGGTATAAAAGGAGCATCCCTGAAAGGCTCAGCCGTTCACAACCAAGGATGGGGCGAGGGTCACCACTTTGTGAACAACTGTGTGAGTAAATAGTCCAACAGTTTAAGAACAACGTTTCTCAACGTACAACTGCAAGGAATTTAGGGATTTCATCATCTCCAGTCCATAATATCATCACAAGATTCAGAGAATCCCGAGAAATCTCTGCACGTAAGCTGCAAGGCCCAAAACCAACACTGAATGCCCGTGACCTTCGACCCCTCAGGCGGCCCTGCATTAAAAACCCACATCATTGTGTAAAGGCTATTACCACGTGGGCTCAGGAGCACTTGGGAAAACCATCGTCAGTTAACACAGTTGGTCGCTACATCTACAAGTGCAAGTTAAAACTCTACCATGCAAAGCCAAAGCCAGATATCAACACCACCCAGAAACACCGCCGGCTTCTCTGGACCGAGCTCATCTGAGATGGACTGACGCAAAGTGGACAAGTGTGCTGTGGTCTGACGAGTCCACATCTCACATTGTTTTTGGAAATCATGGACGTGGTGTCCTCCAGGCTAAAGAGGAAAAGGACCATCCAGATTGTTATCAGCCCAGAGTCCAAAAGCCAGCATCTGTGATGGTATGGGGGGGGGGGGTTAGTGCCCCATGGCATCATGGGTAACTTGCACATCTGTGAAGGCACCATTAATGCTGAAAGGTCCATTCAGGTTTTGGAGCAACATGTGCTGCCATCCAAGCGACGTCTTTTTCAGGGACGTCCCTGCTTATTTCAGCAAGACAATGCCAAGCCACATTCTGCAGGTGTTACACCAGCGGGGCTTCGTAGTAAGAGAGTGCGGGTACTGGACTGGCCTGTCTGCTGTCCAGACCTGTCCCCCATTGAACACGTGTGGTGCATTATGAAGCGCAAAATACGACAACGGAGACTCCGGACTGTTGAGCAGCTGAAGTCGTACATCAGCAAGAATGGGAAAGAATTCCACCTACAAAGCTTCAACAAGTAGTGTCCTCAGTTCCCAAACGCTTATTGGGTGTGGTTAAAAGGAAAGGTGGTGTAACACAGTGGTGAACATGCCCCTGTCCCAGCTTCTCTGGAACGTGTTGCAGGCATCACATTCACAGTGAGGGAATATTTGCAAAAAACAATAAAGTTTATCAGCTGGACATTAAATATCTTGTCTTTGTAGTGTATTCAATTGAATATAGGTGGTAAAGGATTTGCAAATCATTGTATTCTGTTTTTATTCACGTTTTACACAACGTCCCAACTTCACTGGGGTTTGTAAATGTGCAGGATTCTTCCTACTGACAGAGGGAAACGACATTGGGCCTTCATTCTCTCTACATTGGTTTAGTAGTGAATGAATGTCTTAATGGTTTACTTCAACAAATATGACCAAAAACCCAAAGCTTTGGCTCATTCATTGCATGGCTGCTTCCTGGGGACCAGAACAACAGGTTATCCAGTGGTGTGTGCTCATTCATTCAGATTTGTATACCAGCATTAATTTTAGAGAACCAACCGCTTTCGGGACGTTTCTGCTTCGTGGCAGAGGCCATTTGTGTTGATGTGAAGGGTTGGCTGACTGACAGGGTGCGGAGAGTCTGACATCACACCGTGTTTCTGATAGTACACACTAGGTGGCAGTATCGTCCCTTTCAATCTACTGAATTTATCCACTCGCATCCCACTGATAGGTTGGTTGGTTGGGTGGTTGATTGATTGACACCAAGTACTTCCCAGACGATTTGTGTCTGAGGGCTTTTAGAGTGTAGTAGATTAACTGAACGTTGAATCAACAGAGAACAGAACAACATTGGGTGGCTGGCTAACACTGGCACATTTATAGAAACGTTGATTAATGTGTGTTGTTATTACATATATATAAATTGTAGCAAATTCGGAGGGGGGGGGCAGCCGGGCCGGACCGTCACAGCCGGGACGCGAACCCGTCTGTCTCGTACTGTTGAAGACATCGCTAACCACTCGACTAAAGGGTCCGACCCGTTAGCCAAGGGCTAACGTGTCTGCTTATCCATGCACGTTACACTACCCCCCTCCTTCGAGAAGCGCGTTCGCGCGCATCCCACTTCTTACACAATGTAGCGAATTCGGGGGGGCGGGGGGCAACCACAGGAACTGCCGCAGCCGGGACGCGAACCCCTATCTCCCGCACCGCGGGCGACAACCTTAACCAGTCGACTAAAGTTGAAAGGTGCCTTTGGTCGAGCGGCCTGCGATGATACAGGTTCGCGTCCCGGCTGCGGCAGTTCCTATGGTTGCCCCCCGAATTTGCTACAATATATATATATATAGCGTTTTTTCCCCCGAAACCCTCAATGGTGTTATAAGTGCTCAGCTAATGAGGGGCGGAATATCCACACAGATACAGGGAAAAAAGTTTTGATGCATTACAGGCCTGTTTTGTGCGACGCGCACTCATCAGCTGCTAATGTGGTTCAACAAAGAATCATACGAAACCGGCCTGTACTGCAATGTAAAACTTTTTTTTTTACTGTATCTGTGTTGAGCTAGATATATATTGTAACGTGCATGGATAAGTAGACACGTTGGTCCTTGACTAACTGGTCAGACCCTTTAGTCGACTGGTTAACGTTGTCGCTTGCGGTGCAGGAGATACGGGTTCGCGTCCCGGCCGTGGCGGTTTCAGGGCTGCCCCGAATTCGCCACAATATATATATATATATATATATATATATATATATACATATATATACACACGTATATGGTGCATGGGTTTCATCTCAGTACAATAGAACCAGGTTAGATCACATACTCGTCTCTGTGATCACACTGAAAGAATAAAATAACTCATCTCTTGGTGGCAGTTCTTTATTATACTTTAATATGAATATGTAAAACAATCTGTTAAGCCAAACAGTAGAAGTGCTGGACTTGGCTCCGGCTCTAGATTTAACAAAAAAAACAAACTGTTGAGGAACCATTTGAAACACTCAATAAAAGACACGTTTAGACTAAAATCCAGTTATCAGCATGAAGACACTGCTGGGAAAACACAACAACTCAACGTTCAGAATAAACTCCACAGAGTGGGCAGTGTGATGAGGATGGGTGGGCTGCACGTTTTAAATCCAGAGGAAATGATCTGTTCAATAGGTGCAAAATGTAAGTTATCGCTCCTGAAGAAAATTGTGACTAGTAAACATCATAATATTGACCGGTAAAATATTGTAATATGACCAGTAAACATCATATGACCAGTACCTATTGTAATATTGACCAGTAAACATCATAATATGACCAGTAACTATTGTAATATTGACCAGTAAACATCATATGACCAGTAACTATTGTAATATTGACCAGTAAACATCATATGACCAGTAACTATTGTAATATTGACCAGTAAACATCATATGACCAGTAACTATTGTAATATTGACCAGTAAACATCATAATATGACCAGTAACTATTGTAATAATTACCAGTAAACATCATAATATGACCAGTAACTATTGTAATATGGACCAGTAAACATCATAATATTGACCAGTAACTATTGCAATAATTACCAGTAAACATCATAATATGACCAGTAACTATTGTAATATTGACCAGTAAACATCATAATATGACCAGTAACTATTGTAATAATTACCAGTAAACATCATAATATGACCAGTAACTATTGTAATATGGACCAGTAAACATCATAATATTGACCAGTAACTATTGTAATAATGACCAGTAAACATCATAATATGACCAGTAACTATTGTAATAATGACCAGTAAACATCATAATATGACCAGTAACTATTGTAATAATTACCAGTAAACATCATAATATGACCAGTAACTATTGTAATATGACCAGTAACTATTGTAATATTGACCAGTAAACATCATAATATAACCAGTAACTATTGTAATATGACCAGTAACTATTGTAATATTGACCAGTAAACATTGTAATATGACCAGTAACTATTGTAATATTGACCAGTAACTATTGTAATATGACCAGTAAACATCAGTAGGTGTTACTGAGTGGTACAGATTAAAACAAAGTAAACTGGTCAGACCACAGGAGCTGGTCTGGCTGACTGGTTCTGGTGTCGTTTGTCTCGGTAAACTCTACAGCCATCACAGTAAACTGATCTCTACTGGAGGAGCTTAGAAATGGTGAAGATGTGGGACAACGTGATGCGTGTCGTACCACCTTTGTATTTGAATCAGTTTGTATGTTTTTTGTTGTTCACATCCTGCATCGATAAATGGATGCAGTGTCGGGTCCGTTGGACAAAATTTACAATCTATGATCTGAGCACAGACTTGATTGGCAGGTTAGTCCTCACTCCTCCTTAAGACAGACCACACAGCCTCTCGCTGACCTCCCACAGTTTCCGGGCCACAGCATCGTCCCTGGCGTAAGCCCCCACTTCCTGCATGCTGCAGCAGGAGAAATAACGCCCGCTCAGGGGTTCGATTCCCTCCTGCAGGGCGCAGTGCAGTGTGGTCTGGGCGCCGGTGTCAGGGTCCAGGAACAGAAGCCTGGAGATGGGTTCAATGAAGATCATCTGCCACAGACTGACATGTCTGGATAGCCCTGTCCGCACAATACCTGTGGTCAGAACAACAACGAGGGCCACGTGATTTACCAAGAAAGTATAAAAATGTCATTATTAAGGCTGTAATTCATCACCGCAGCCAAACGAGGAAGAAGAAGAAGGCAGCTAGTGTGGAGTTTGAAGAGGTGAAGGTGTGTCTAACAAGCAGAACAAGCTGGTAGAGGACCTTTACCTACAGATGGAAGTACATCAATAAGTCAGTCATCATAAGTCATCACCAACCTCGGTTCAACCACCAAACTTAAATGTCTGCCTTCAGCATTGTAGATTACAGTTTTAATTAAAAGAGGGAAAAGAAGAATTAAAGGGCTGCTGCATTGTCTCCCACCAGGTAACGGTGTATCAGACAGTCTCTTAGACAGGCCAGTGGAAATTCTCAGGCATCCACTTCAAGGGCACATGGCGGTCTATTCTGTTGCCTACCAAGGCGGGGATCGCCGGTTCGATCCCCACATTACATCCGGCTTGGTCGGGGGTCTCTACAGAGACAATAGCTCGTGTCTGCTGGTGGGAAGCCGGATGTGGGTGTGTCCAGATCGCTGCACTAGCGCCTCCTCTGGGTGGTGGGGACGCCTGTTCAGAGGGAGGGGGAACAGCGTGATCCTCCCACGTGCTACGTCCCCCTGGTGAAACTCCTCACGGTCAGGTGCAAAGAAGCGGCTGGCGACTCCACATGCATGGGAGGAGGCATGTGGTAGTCTGCAGCCCTCCCCGGGTCAGCAGAGGGGGTGGAGCAGCAGAGACCGGGACGGCTCGGAAGAGAGGGGTGATTGGTCGAGTACAATTGGGGAGAAAAAAGGGGGGGGGGATCCAAAAAAGAAATGCATTTCAAATCGATATTCGACGAAAAATTCATCCCACTGAGCAAAATGTGACCAGCACCCTCATCTTTGGCACTTTCCTGGGTAGTGATCATGAGACGCCGACTCGTTTAAACGTAACCTTATCTCCTTTAAACAACGTGTTCTAGTACGGGTGGAGGTAATAAACTACAGCATGACTACCATACTCTACTCTCCACTGCTTCTGATTATGTCCAGCAGTACAACACAACAACAACCAGCCAACGGGGAGGAGGTCAAAGTTCAGAGACACTGCACCCTGGTTAAATACTTCGGAGACTCTGGGCGGATGTTTGAGAGAGAAGAAAGGATTGTTTTGAGTTAGAAAAAAGTAATTTCCCAGCTCTCCCACCTGGGTGAAGGCAGTAGCAGGTGACATTGGTGCCGGCCAGCCTCTTAGCCAGTTCATATGTGAAGAGGACGTTACACAGTTTGCTGCTGCAGTACGCCTGGAAGAACTGCCAGCTGTACTTCCCCGTGCCCAGGTCCTTGTTAGCCACAAGAGCCTGGAAACAAACGACAGGAATTAATGGCTGCCGCCCAATGACTGCTGGGACGGGCTCCAGCATCCCCGGGACCCTGAGCGGGATGGGCGGTTTGTATAATGGATGGAATAATTCATTGAACTGAATCATACAGAACTGCATTCACATTCACGTTCAATCAAGCGAATAAGAGAATGACTGACAGGCCAAGTAAGCGAAAACGATCTCACTGTGAGCGGGAGCGCATGAAGGAAAGTGAGGGAAACTATAAGGAAAGGGGGATGCTATCTGCAGCAGGTCAAATACAGTTAGTGTGTCTGCATGTTAGGGAAAGGTGTTGGCAGACATCAAACTGATGACAGTATGCATCAAATCATAATTTCCACCAGTGGCGGCTGGCCAGTAGAGGGCGCTGGAGCGCCGCCCCTTCAAACATCAAGAGATGAAAATCTACTTCAACGTGTTAAATATAATGTAGTTGTGTAGTGATATAATAACGATGAAATACAAGTGTTGTCAGTCTGTGAGCGCCTGTCAGCAGCCATTAAATACTGGTTCAAATGGTGTTTGGTTGGTTCCTGTCTGAATACATATACTTCCTGTCTGAATACATGTACTTCCTGTCTGAATACGTATACTTCCTGTCTGAATACTTAGACTTCCTGGGTGAGGGGCGCCGGCCAAACCATACCTTATGTAAGCCCTCAAACTTGTGGCGAGCAGGTGACCGGAGGCTGCTGTCTGATTGGTTTCTTCAGGTTTTCCAGGGGGCGCTGTTCTGTGCTGCCCCAGACACTCCCACTTTTATTGGCAGTGAATTGGTATTGTTTTAATGTTTTTTGATCTAATGTGATTGGACGATTCTCGTGGCTGTCAATCATGTTCACACCCACCACGACGCCTCGTCTCGACTGTCAATCATCCACCGTCTACCAACCCTGATAAAACGTCTAGGCCACATCGTCCTTCTTAATAACTCTGGGACTGTGTGGACACTAAAGCAGCTGTCAGGTGTGCTGCACCAAGGTACATTGCGCCCCCCCCCAAAAAAAGTCTTTTTAGCACCAGCCGCCACTGAAAAAGCATCATAACATAACATGTCAGACCAAAGAACAGATGGCGCTCTCTAATGGACCCTCTGTTGGCCTTTTGATTGGTCCGCTGACCCACCAATCAGAGGGCGTCGGCACCACCATGCGAACGGTACAGCTCATCAATGTTTTAAAAAGCCAAGAAAATAAAAACAGTCGATGTAGGCTTACATCACCCAGCTTTCAGGAAACGGACAACCTTTAGCATGGGTCCCCACGAGACCAGCAGCAGTGTCTCCCCCCACAGGCCGTCCAGGTACGTAGCGGTTGCCCAGTAATAGTTGGAGTCCAGTTCCAGCATCTATCGTTCTTATCAGTCCGCCTGACAAAATGGCCCCATCCATGGCTGACTAACCAGTTAAATATCTCAGTGACCACACAAACTCGGACACCTGCCCAAACTGCAGATGCATGGCGTTTGTGTGACGGTAGGGGTGGGTGTTGTTGGGTAGTTGTGTGGTAGTATATCATGTACGATTGTGTAATGGTTTGGTGGTTTGATGGAGAAGTCTACGCTCTGTTCAGACACTGTTCACAGTAGCATATGGTGCGTTGGACCGAGTACCTCAAAGTCGATGTTGCCCCAGCGGTGAGCGATGGAGGACAGGGTGACCACACGGCCGCCGCCGCCCTCCTTAAGCCGCTCCAGCAGCAGGCACGTCAGCAGGAAGTGACCCAGGTGATTCACACCGAACTGGACGCCAAATCCGTCCTCTGTTCGGCCATCCGCCACCAAACCTGAATATATCGTCAGAACCATCAGAACCACCGACACACACACACACACAGTTCTGGATTCTAAGGCCTTGTTCAGACTGTAGTCAAGTTGGACTGGTTTCTCAAATCAGATCTTGAAGACAGACTGTCTGTCCAGTTATCTGCAGGTGGTCAGATGGGATTTGTGTGTCCAGACATCATCGACCCGTCTGCCTGGGTTGCTGTTGTAGTGACGCAGGCGTGAGTCACCACGCACGCCGGTGACGTGGTTCACCAACAGGAAGCAGGAGAAGCGGAGGAGCTCCTTCATCTCGTGCTGCCAAGCTGCAGGTGCCATGTCCCGTGCTGCGGTCACGGCGGCCACTCTGGATTTGCCGTCATCGTTGTGAGGGACACAAAAGACAGTTTGAAATGGGATTTGGGCAGCCAGAGCATCCGAACCGAGACGTCTGTAGAGCTCCGATGGGAATCGCTTTCAAACCACCTCCGGATTTGGTTTAGGTTCAAGTTGTGAAAACCACATTTCATGTGGGGGGGTTTTTGGCTGTCCCAAACTTTCTAAAATCCATCTGGGTACAAACTGGATATGCCAAAAACGGATTTGGGCTGGCAGTCTGAACAAGGCCTTGTACACCTCACACTCAATAACAAAGCATTGTTTGTTGTCTTTCTGAACAAACGCACACAAAACATCAGCTGAGACTTGTTTTTAGGAGGTTTAAAGATTTTTTTCTGCACTGTAATTTGTAGAGACATTTTTCTTTGATTGATTGATTGATGGGTTGAGAGAAGGGAAGAACCGAGGATGTGAAGCAAGGATATAGGACAGATAGATAATTCATATGGACAATTGACTAGGAAGCAATGGTAGGCGACTAGGAAACAAGGCTTCTCCCCCTCCCGGCAGCACGGCACTCCACCTGACATACACCAAGGCTTCGGTTACATCCTACTATCGAATCGTCCCCACCATGAATACAGCTCAGGAAGCTACCCTACATGTCAGTGAATTTAGACACAGAATCTTTGGGTTTGGCCAACACTAACTCGTACGAGGCTGTAACCGTCATGAGTTCAACCCAGTCCTTATAGCAAGGTGTGCTTGTATTTATCCGGTCCCCCAGGATAACCCTGGCTGCGTTAAGAAAGCCGGCAAGGGCTAACCCAAACCCTGCCTTTGGAAGTCCAGCTGGTAGAGCAGATTGGTCTCCAAGCAGGCAAAAACGTGGCGAGCTTGGCAAAGGCTGATCCAACCACTTCTCAGGTGCTCCAACCCCTCGAGTCAAGAGTGGGGAAACCAGAGAACTGTCCCAAATGAGGTGTAGAAAAGTACCCGTAAAACTGTTGCATTGCCAGCACTCGTTGCTTTGAATTAGACCAAGCGTTTTCAGTCTGACTGGAGTTCAATAATATCTATGGATTATTTTATAATGTATAAATTTGCTCTTACTATCCCTTACTGGTCCAAACCATGTCATGGACAATATTCTCCCAGACCTCTTGTTCAAGCTCAGGGTCCAGGTCCCTTTGCCATATTATCCTCAGACTCTCACTTTTACCAAAGCATTTACTGTGATTTTGTATAATACGGAGGATGATTGTAGAATATTTGGAAGGTGTAAGAACCTTGGCAGTACGTGTCTTGACGCGTGCTCAATAATCCAGGTAAGAAAATCAGAGAAGATTGAATCAGTTATGTTTCATCACTCAACTAAGTGACATCTTCAGTCTGAAGATGTCACTTTTCAATGTAATGTTATCCAATGGAACAACCCTGTAGGTCAGGAATAATGGCAGCGGGAAAGAAGGGGAACATTATATACAGACATATATGGAGGTGTGGAACAAGTGTAAACGTAACATGAAAAAGACCACTTGAATGTTGTGTGACTTGTCGTGCCATGGTGGAGAAGCTTGCGTGTACCAGTGATCCCAAGAGCTATGCCATCCAGAGCTTGGCTCCTGGTAGGGTCACCCAAGGCCGATAGCTCAAGGGGGAGGAACTGGCGGAAGATGTCTCCAGGTCACAACAGCAGTGGTGGCTGCAGGCACATCAGCCACTCCACATAAAAAGCTGTGCATTGCACAGACATCGTCCCAATTTGCTGCTCCAGGATCAGTCTCTACACCCACCTGAGGACCCAGAGGGAGGACGGTCATACTCAACCCCGAGTGACCGACGATGGTGTAGGACATCAAATACAAAAGTACACCAAATCGCCGCCAAAACGAATGTCGAAGTAAGCCTCCGTTCAGTGTGATTATCTTAAAGGCAACCGGTGCCCCCTTACAACCTTTGTACTCCTTGTACACTAACCCCGAGGAAAAAGAGAAAACCCCAGTCCTACATTTACCTCCCCAAATGAGGCAAACAGCAGGCATCTAGAACTGCACAACTTCTTGTAGAACATACTCCCTATCCAATACTCAGCTCTCCTAAGGACGCTTCCAAATGTTGAGATAGCTACACCCATATTGAGTGAACACCCAATGCAGCACGTGCATCAACTTGTGTAACATGTAGTAAAAGTAAAACAAATGAATGAATGAAGTCAGCTGATTAAACTACATTTACTATACATCAGTTGGAAACGATTGTAGAGAACTGGCCTGGTATGTGGCAAATAGGTTGTGTTACCCCACTTGAAATAATCAAACTGTGCCTTAGGTGTCATGAAAAGCTGCATAACTTGAATCCAACAATGTTAACTATACAAATATCGTTTTGCAATGACCCAATTCAAAGCGATATCTCGGTGATAGAATAGAAAATAATTCACCGGCATTGTCAGCTTTGTCTAGCCCAGTGTTTCTCAACCCAGTCCTCAAGGAACCCCTATCCTGCAGATTCTCATTGTAACCCTGCATAGGTAGCCCTGCTTGTACTTACTCAACCAGTCATCTCATAGCACTTAATTATGCAAGGTGTGCAAACTCAGACATTCATTGCTGATTGGTTGAATAACTACAAACAGGTACCTATTCAGGATTGCAAAGGAAATCTGCAGGATAGGGGTTCCTTGAGGACTGGGTTGAGAAACACTGGGCTAGCCTTTCTAGCTAAACACAGCCAGCTGGCCACACTTTAAACGATAGCAAACAGCCCATCGGAGAAAACGTGAACAGCATAAAACGCTGACATACATGGGTCCGGTCCAGAGCAAATGAATAGCCGGTTACAGTGCGATATTCAGCACAGTCCCGGTCTATCCACATGTGCTCGGAGCTTATTGGCTGGCGTCCAGTCTGTCTGATCTGCTCAGGCCGATTCTATGTTCCTTGAGAAGATTTCCTCAGCCTTTGATGGAGTGTCAAAACGAATCGTTTTGCCCTCAGAAACCACATGGGGGGGGGCTCACCCCGCCCGGTGGCTCACCTGGTAGAGCATGTACCACATGTAACGATCACGGATGAAGAGACTCATCGGACCCTTTAGTTGATTGGTTAGCGCAGTCGCCCGTGGTGTGGACGACCCAAGTTCGCGTCCCGGCTGCCCCCCCCAAATTCACTACACACACAAGGCTGAGTCCTTACCGCAGCGGCCTGGGTTCGAATCCGGCTCAGGCCCTTTTCTGCATATCGTCACCTCTCTCACCCCCGCCTTTCCTGTCTCTCTCGACTACCAGTATCTAACAAAGGTGAAGAATGCAACACAAAAAAAACCCCACCACATAGAGGACAGCTGGATGTTGCCTAGTGAACTTGACTCCTTTCTTATAAAGGGACAACGTCACGCCATTGAATGTGGCCTGCTTCTTTGCCAGGTTAGCACTTAAGATGTTGAAGAAAGACATCTTCTTGCCCTGGTAAGAGCACCTGACCCGTCTCTCACCCAGCGCAATACTCATTCCTTATCCTCCCATCGATGGAGGTGGACTATCCTCACCCTTGGCCGCTTGCCTGGTGCATGTTTTGGGTGCAGAGACCTGTGGGCTCCGTCTAGCGCCGGGGCCTTCTGGAAAATGCCGTTGCCCATCACTTCCATCAGGAGCTCGGAAACAAATTTAATGGACGTCGGTCCGGCACACCAATAATACGGATGTTTCGACGCCGAGAGCGATTCTCCAAGTCATCCGCTTCAGTCGCTAATTCAGCGAGAGCTGCCTCCACTGATGGTGTCCCGTCACCGTGGTCCACAAGGCAAGCTTCGGTGGTAGGGGGAGCTCACCCGTGGCTGTCTGAAGGAAGACGGGTTGCATCAAGTGAAGCGTGAATTGGAGACAGAGCGGTTGGTTGGTAGTTCAGCCAGGGGCGATTCTAGGATCAGAGCTTTAGGGGTGCTGAGCACCCAGAGTGCTGGCCAGCCAGGTAAGATAAATTTGGGGGTGGTGGATCAAACCATTTTCGAAGCATGGGGGGGGGGTGCTGTATTTTTGTTGTTAAAATATTACGTTTAAACCATATACTGGATATGGTTTTGACATTTCTTCAGCTTATTAAACATGGACGTACAGTAAAAAAATAAAAAATCTCTTCAATTTTAGGGGTGCTGGGGTTCAATTTAGGGGTGCTGCAGCACCCCCAAAAATGGGCTAGAAACGCCTAGGAGTTCAGCTGAGAGGCTTGCTGAGTTCGGAGGTTAGAGGGGAGGCTGAAACAGGTTCCACATCAGCGGCCGTGTTTCCCCAAACTTTCCCAGAGACCTGGAACGCTTGAAATCTCAGGAATTGACTCGCTCGGTAGTTTTTGCCCCATGGGTCTGTAGCAGTTTGAGTGACAAATGCGTTAGACAAGTGTGGGATCAAATGAAACAAGGAATGCTGGGGGGGGGGTCCCCAAGTAAAAACACATTCATTTGTGCTGTCAATCCACCTGAAACAACATGAAACTCTTACCGGCGTTGTTGATGAGCAGGTCGAGCCGGCTCTCGGTTTTAAGGAAGTTCTCTGCAAAGGAGCGGACCGACTTCAGACTGGCCAAGTCCAGTTTCATGTAGAGCACATCTGTGCTGCCCGTCACCTGGAAAGCCAAATACCCACCCGTTTAGCATATGAGCTACATATAGCCAACTATAGTTTCATGTAATGCTGATCCAGTAAGAGAACCACAGCCAAAGAAGCAAACTACATTTTAAATGGGGTTGCATTCACAGCTACAGACAAAGAGCATTATTATACGGTAAGTATTCATCATTGTTATTCTAAAAAATAGTTATATTAATAGAATATAAATGGAACTGAAAATGGTAGATTTAGTGGCATTTGGGTTTGATGAGCTGCAGCTCTACTTTCCTGCCTACTGTTGAAGTAAAAGCTGACAGAGAGAGCGGAAGTACGCTTATTTGGACCTGTTTGATGTCACCGATGGCTGACTCGGCTTTCTCTCGGTTCCGACAGGCCAGAATCACCCGGGCTCCTCTGCGGGCCAGATGGAGCGCCGTGGATTTGCCGATTCCTGTGTTTCCACCTGGAGGAACAAACAGTCCTTCAGACAACCCCTCATCCAGTCATTTGTGTCCGACAGGCATCTCATTCTGGGTGGGAGATGTCGAGCCGCTCTCATCCACCAGTTAGATGTGACATCCTGAAGCTGTCCTTGTGAATACTTCCATTCTCCGGTGTATTCAAAGCAGTAACTGATGACGAATATCCAAATACTTGGTGTCTTGATATCAGTTCTACTCCCCGAAGCTGCTTTCTGGCCCCTTTACCACGCACTGGGATTCAAACAGCAAGTCAGCCCAATATCTATTCCATATTGACCACTTCCGTCATCTGCTGCTTACGTGTGTACTAGAACGACCAAGACGGCCATTTTGGATTTTCAAAGTTTAATAACTTCGTGGGGGGGGGGGTACAGACCTGCCACTCCCTGAATTCGACTAAAATTGCATATAAAATGAGTTTTAGATCAATTGCACAAGAAAAGTTATGAGAGCTACCTAAAACGACCATGAGCAGTCAAAATGACCACACCTAATTTGCACGCGACGGTGTGCGTCATGTCAGTGTTGATGACGTGTGCTGGTCGCATCATTTCCTGTGTGAAGTTCGTTGCTGTGTCCTAGAAACACACTAGCGCCCTCCAGTGTTGACAAACAGTCTAAACTTGATGTGTGATGATGTCCAACATGTCTGGGTACAGACGCACCACGACTACCACCGAGGCGCTGCAGGATTTACAGGCGTTGAACAGCCGCCATTTTAACTTGTTTAAAAAAAAACAGTATTGTGGAGTTAAAAAACAACAAGACAGGAGACGTGAGAGTAGACGTAATCGAGGTAGTTTACTAGCTCCAACTTAGCATGTCATACATTCGACAACGACACTGAACCGGAAGTGCATTATCTGACCCCTCGCCTCTGCCCTTAAAGGTACACCGTCCTCCAGGCCGTAGTCATAGTCATACAAATCTACAATCCAAATGAGAATACTCGGTCTTATCTTCATCTCAGTTATTAATGCTATAAACAATATGCATAATTATTCAGGATGGGTCGTTTTGACACAAACAGAACATCAAGGTTACTGGTCTGGTAGGAAGATGATAGGAGATCATGTTTTACATCACGATCGCAGCCCACTGTGGAAGCAGGCAGCATCTCCGTCACTTCTCCATCATACCATCATTCTCTCTGTCACTTCTCCGCCATACCATCATTCTCTCTCCGTCACTTCTCCGTCATACCATCATTCCCTCTCTCCATCACTTCTCCGTCATACCATCATTCTCTCTCTCCGTCACTTCTCCACCATACCATCATTCTCTCTCCGTCACACCATCATTCTCTCTCTCCGTCACCTCTCCGTCATACCATCATTCCCTCTCTCTGTCACCTCTCCGTCATACCATCATTCTCTCTCTCCGTCACTTGCCCATCATACCATCATTCTCTCTCTCTCCGTCACTTCTCCATCATACCATCATTCTCTCTCTCTGTCACTTCTCTATCATACCATCATTCTCTCTCTCTGTCACTTCTCCATCATACCATCATTCTCTCTCTCTGTCACTTCTCCATCATACCATCATTCTCTCTCTCCGTCACTTCTCCATCATACCATCATTCTCTCTCTGTCACTTCTCCATCATACCATCATTCTCTCTCTCCGTCACTTCTCCATCATACCATCATTCTCTCTCTCTGTCACTTCTCCATCATACCATCATTCTCTCTCTCTCTCACTTCTCCATCATACCATCATTCTCTCTCTCTCTCACTTCTCCATCATACCATCATTCTCTCTCTCCGTCACTTGCCCATCATACCATCATTCTCTCTCTCTCCGTCACTTCTCCATCATACCATCATTCTCTCTCTCCGTCACTTCTCCATCATACCATCATTCTCTCTCTCCGTCACTTCTCCATCATACCATCATTCTCTCTCTCCGTCACTTCTCCATCATACCATCATTCTCTCTCTCCGTCACTTCTCCATCATACCATCATTCTCTCTCTCCGTCACTTCTCCATCATACCATCATTCTCTCTCTCTGTCACTTCTCCATCATACCATCATTCTCTCTCTCTGTCACTTCTCCATCATACCATCATTCTCTCTCTCTCTCACTTCTCCATCATACCATCATTCTCTCTCTCCGTCACTTCTCCATCATACCATCATTCTCTCTCTCTGTCACTTCTCCATCATACCATAATTCTCTCTCTCTGTCACTTCTCCATCATACCATCATTCTCTCTCCGTCACTTCTCCATCATACCATCATTCTCTGTCTCCGTCACTTCTCCATCATACCATCATTCTCTCTCTCCGTCACTTCTCCATCATACCATCATTCTCTCTCTCCGTCACTTCTCCATCATACCATCATTCTCTCTCTCCGTCACTTCTCCATCATACCATCATTCTCTCTCTCTGTCACTTCTCCATCATACTATCAGTCTCTCTCTCCGTCACTTCTCCATCATACCATCATTCTCTCTCTCCGTCACTTCTCCATCATACCATCATTCTCTCTCCGTCACTTCTCCATCATACCATCATTCTCTCTCTCCGTCACTTCTCTATCATACCATCATTCTCTCTCCGTCACTTCTCCATCATACCATCATTCTCTCTCTCCGTCACTTCTCCATCATACCATCATTCTCTCTCTCCGTCACTTCTCCATCATACCATCAGTCTCTCTCTCCGTCACTTCTCCATCATACCATCATTCTCTCTCTCCGTCACTTCTCCATCATACCATCATTCTCTCTCTCCGTCACTTCTCCATCATACCGTCATTCTCTCTCTCCGTCACATCTCCATCATACCATCATTCTCTCTCTCCGTCACTTCTCCATCATACCATCAGTCTCTCTCTCTGTCACTTCTCCATCATACCATCATTCTCTCTCTCTGTCACTTCTCCATCATACCATCATTCTCTCTCTCCGTCACTTCTCCATCATACCATCATTCTCTCTCTCCGTCACTTCGCTATCATACCATCATTCTCTCTCTCCGTCACTTCTCCATCATACCATCATTCTCTCTCCGTCACTTCTCCATCATACCATCATTCTCTCTCTGTCACTTCTCTATCATACCATCATTCTCTCTCTCCGTCACTTCTCCATCATACCATCATTCTCTCTGTCACTTCTCCATCATACCATCATTCTCTCTCTCCGTCACTTCTCCATCATACCATCAGTCTCTCTCTCCGTCACTTCTCCATCATACCATCATTCTCTCTCTCCGTCACTTCTCCATCATACCATCATTCTCTCTCTCTGTCACTTCTCTATCATATCATCATTCTCTCTGTCACTTCTCCATCATACCATCATTCTCTCTGTCACTTCTCTATCATATCATCATTCTCTCTGTCACTTCTCCATCATACCATCATTCTCTCTCTCCGTCACTTCTCCATCATACCATCATTCTCTCTCTCTGTCACTTTTCCATCATACCATCATTCTCTCTCCGTCACTTTTCCATCATACCATCATTCTCTCTCCGTCACTTCTCCATCATACCATCATTCTCTCTCTCCGTCACTTCTCCATCATACCATCAGTCTCTCTCTCCGTCACTTCTCCATCATACCATCATTCTTTCTCTCCGTCACTTCTCCATCATACCATCATTCTCTCTCTCCGTCACTTCTCCATCATACCATCAGTCTCTCTCTCCGTCACTTCTCCATCATACCATCATTCTCTCTCTCCGTCACTTCTCCATCATACCATCATTCTCTCTCTCCGTCACTTCTCCATCATACCATCATTCTCTCTCTCCGTCACTTCTCCATCATACCATCATTCTCTCTCTCCGTCACTTCTCCATCATACCATCATTCTCTCTCTCTGTCACTTCTCCATCATACCATCAGTCTCTCTCTCTGTCACTTCATCATACCATCAGTCTCTCTCTCGGTCACTTCTCCATCATACCATCATTCTCTCTCTCCGTCACTTCTCCATCATACCATCATTCTCTCTCTCCGTCACTTCTCCATCATACCATCATTCTCTCTCTGTCACTTCTCTATCATACCATCATTCTCTCTCTCCGTCACTTCTCCATCATACCATCATTCTCTCTCTCCGTCACTTCTCCATCATACCATCATTCTCTCTCTCCGTCACTTCTCCATCATACCATCATTCTCTCTCTCCGTCACTTCTCCATCATACCATCATTCTCTCTCTCTGTCACTTCTCCATCATACCATCAGTCTCTCTCTCTGTCACTTCATCATACCATCAGTCTCTCTCTCGGTCACTTCTCCATCATACCATCATTCTCTCTCTCCGTCACTTCTCCATCATACCATCATTCTCTCTCTCCGTCACTTCTCCATCATACCATCATTCTCTCTCTGTCACTTCTCTATCATACCATCATTCTCTCTCTCTGTCACTTCTCCATCATACCATCATTCTCTCTCTGTCACTTCTCCATCATACCATCATTCTCTCTCTCCGTCACTTCTCCATCATACCATCATTCTCTCCGTCACTTCTCCATCATACCATCATTCTCTCTCTCTGTCACTTCTCTATCATATCATCATTCTCTCTCTCCGTCACTTCTCCATCATACCATCATTCTCTCCGTCACTTCTCCATCATACCATCATTCTCTCTCTCTGTCACTTCTCCATCATACCATCATTCTCTGTCTCTCCGTCACTTCTCTATCATATCATCATTCTCTCTCTCTGTCACTTCTCCATCATACTATCAGTCTCTCTCTCCGTCACTTCTCCATCATACCATCATTCTCTCTCTCCGTCACTTCTCCATCATACCATCATTCTCTCTCTGTCACTTCTCCATCATACCATCATTCTCTCTCTCCGTCACTTCTCCATCATACCATCATTCTCTCCGTCACTTCTCCATCATACCATCATTCTCTCTCTCTGTCACTTCTCCATCATACCATCATTCTCTGTCTCTCCGTCACTTCTCTATCATATCATCATTCTCTCTCTCTCTTATCACGTGTCATCTCCATATCCAACATCCTGTAACAAGTTCTGCAAGAGCTCCAAATATACAATAGCAATACAACACACACACACACACACACACACCAGCCGAAAGCAAGTTTCACCCCAGAGACACACCGGCAGACCCCCACCTGTTATAACCACCGTCCTTCCGGACATCGGTGCCTTGCCTCTGCATCTGGATCTTCTGAACAGCGTTTGGACCAGGACTATGTATACTCCCATAAGCAGGCCGACGGTCAGCAGCACCGTGAACATGGTTTAGCCTCCTAGTCCTCCGTCAGGCAGGCAGACCCGAAGAAGCAACAGAGGCAGATCCGAGGCTTTCTGCCCTCATATATTCACAGCGGAGGAACCGGTTCCACCCGTCTCCTTGGGAGTCTTTGACTTTCGTTGAACCACATCAGGTTGGACTGGTTTGGGTGAAGTTCTCCGACTACCTCGACGTTGTGATGGGTAGAGGCAGACGGGGGAATTAAGTAAAGCAAAGGGGGCTTACTGTTGGAGTAAAGGGGGAGGAGGGTGGTGGGCAAGGCAGAGAGTTGAGAGGAGATGAAGGACGGCACAGCTGGACTGAGCTGAATGGTAGATGGCAATGCTGAGCTGAGCAGGACAGACAGACAGGCAGGCAGAAAGACAGGCAGGCAGAGACAGACAGACAGGCAGATAGGCAGAAAGACAGGCAGGCAGGCAGGCAGGCAGACAGATAGGCAGGCAGGCAGACAGACAGACAGACAGACAGACAGGCAGGCAGACAGGCAGGCAGGCAGACAGGCAGGCAGGCAGACAGGCAGACAGGCAGGCAAGCAGACAGACAGGCCAGGGGAAGCAGGGCAGTGATCCTGGAAGCACAAGGAGACGGTAAATACAGGTAATGTGAACAACAGGAGGAGTAACTCTGAATATACAACTGCAGCGCGGCCGAGAGAGACCACCACCACCACCACCACAGTGGCTGGAAAAAGGATGTGGCGACGGGTGGAGGGGACACTGGAGTAGATATACTGTTGAGCTGACGAGTTGATGGAAGGCAGGTGAGGTGAATCAGCTGCAAATCAGGGGAAGCCAAAGAGAGCCAGGGAAGGAAGCCACGCCCACGTCCACACACATACACACACACATACACAGTTTTTCAGACAGACAGATTCATTTCGTTTTTACATGTGTGCCTGCACATTGTTTTTAATGACATTTAATTGACTTGAAAAAGGGAAACACCAACGTGAGGTTGGCACCACATGTAATCAGAACATGAGTGAAAACATTGTAGCGAGTTCTGGGGGCAGCTGGGAATCCGCCCCAGCCGGGAAGCGAACCCGGGTCCCATGGCCTCATGGTCACACCATCCCACTTCTGGTACCAGTGTAGTGAATTCTGGGGGCAGCTGGGAATCCGCCCCAGCCGGGAAGCGAACCCGGGTCCCATGGCCTCATGGTAACACCATCCCACTTCTGGTACCAGTGTAGTGAATTCTGGGGGCAGCTGGGAATCCGCCCCAGCCGGGAAGTGAACCCGGGTCCCATGGCCTCACGGTCACACCGTCCCACTTCTGGTACCAGTGTAGCAAATTCAGGGGGCAGCTGGGAATCCGCCCCAGCCGGGAAGTGAACCCGGGTCCCATGGCCTCACGGTCACACCATCCCACTTCTGACACCAATTTAGTGAATTCAGGGGGCAGCCAGGAATCCCCCCCAGCTGGGAAGTGAACCCGGGTCCCATGGCCTCATGGTCACACCATCCCACTTCTGGTACCAGTGTAGTGAATTCTGGGGGCAGCTGGGAATCCGCCCCAGCCGGGGAGTGAACCCGGGTCCCATGGCCTCAAGGTCACACCGTCCCACTTCTGGTACCAGTGTAGCGAGTTCAGGGGGCAGCTGGGAATCCACCCCAGCTGGGAAGTGAACCCGGGTCCCATGGCCTCACGGTCACACCATCCCACTTCTGATACCAGTGTAGTGAATTCTGGGGGCAGCTGGGAATCCGCCCCAGCCGGGAAGTGAACCCGGGTCCCATGGCCTCACGGTCACACCATCCCACTTCTGATACCAGTGTAGTGAATTCTGGGGGCAGCTGGGAATCCGCCCCAGCCGGGAAGTGAACCCGGGTCCCATGGCCTCACGGTCACACCATCCCACTTCTGGTACCAGTGTAGCGAGTTCTGGGGGCAGCCGGGAATCCGCCCCAGCTGGGAAGTGAACCCGGGTCCCATGGCCTCACGGTCACACCATCCCACTTCTGGTACCAGTGTAGCGAGTTCTGGGGGCAGCTGGGAATCCGCCACAGCCGGGAATCGAACCTGGGTCGGCCGCACCACAGGCCACTATGTTAACCAGTTAAAGGCTCCGACCCGTTAGCCAAGGGCTAGCGAGTCTAGTCATCTGCTGATTTGCGCTGCAGAAACTACTGTTCGTGCTGTAATGTTTTTCGAGATATTAAGCATCACGTTTTTATAGGCTGTGACGTCACCCTGCACCAAATTATCGTCCAAATCGTTCAAAAACTGGTCTTGTTTGTTTGTTTGTGCTGGGTTTGTGCCCCTTTAGTTCCTCACATATATGCCTAGAACAATACTTTTTAAATGTGTTACTTCATTTAGCGCCTCATTGCTGTGTGCGCTGTGTCGGTGCCGTTTCTGGAGACTCGTAACTCGCCGGGCATGACTGCCCACCCCAGCCAGGACTCAGCAGCAGCACCGTGCAGAAACTGCCCCAAGTCACTGGATGTTAAAAGGTAAATCTAGACCTTGTGTGTTCAGTTCTCCGGCAGGTCCTGGGGAACCGAAGCTTACTTATATGCCAGACTTGAAATAATGAGCAAATCAGGCACTGATCACGTGATTAGCAAGACTGATGGCAATGAAGAGGAAACTGTCACTTGCTTTTGTGTGTTTCTGCTGCGTGGCTGATGAATTAAACAGAACTTCTGAATGGCGTCATTAAAGAGATGGACTACATCGGCTCTAGAGACTGAGTCGAAGAATCTGGCCTGCCGGCCACGGGACAACACGGGACATGTGACGTCCGTTTAAGCCTACACATGGCAGCCTTGTGGTTAGAGCATGCGCTGTGTGCAGGAGCTTCAGGCTCAGCACAGTGAGTCACCTTTAGATGTGTTGAGTAATTAGCAAATGATTCTTATTTGCCTAGATGTGAAGGAAGCCAGCTTTGCATGAGGATGGTATCGTGGAAATGGTCTCATCTGCGAGGGACGATGTTGTTAAAGGCCCGCGTGTCCACACCTGAGTCAGCTACGCCACAACAAGGTCTCGCCAATTCTCGGGATATGTTTGTAAAATGGGAACGGGCACACTACACGGCACGTCCTGGGCTAAAACGAGGATGAACGAATCAAAGGTGTGCGTAGAGAGTGACAGGTGGAAGAGTTATGACCTGAACTTTGAGCTAGCACTCTTTTTCAGAAGATGGACCGAAATCTGGAACGAGGAAATCCTTAACAGTGATAAATACTCAAGGTCCCATGAAAGACAACACACTATATATATATTAAGATGTGCCACGTGGACTCATGTCCTGAACGAGGAGATATGGGAAAAGGTGAAATCTTCATGTACGTTAAGATTTCGGGGGGCGGAGGCGCATCCAAATGGTGCCTCAAACTACTATACTGCCATCATAGGCAACTGCAGCGAGTGCAGTGCAACACTGTCCATTACTACAGATAAGATGCCAGAGGTCAATCAGTCATCCATCCATCCAGCCATCATCCAAACCCCTTCTCCTGCCCTCAGGGTCACGGGGATGCTCCTGTTTCCTCAATCAGTCGGCTGTTCTTCAATTCAATTCAATTCAATTCAATTCAATTCAATTCAATTCAATTCAATTCAATTCAATTCAGTTCAATTCAATTCAGTTCAGTTCAGTTCAGTTCAATTCAATTCAGTTCAGTTCAGTTCAGTTCAATTCAGTTCAGTTCAATTCAATTCAGTTCAGTTCAATTCAATTCAGTTCAGTTCAGTTCAATTCAATTCAGTTCAGTTCAATTCAATTCAGTTCAATTCAATTCAATTCAGTTCAGTTCAATTCAATTCAGTTTATTGTCATTAAAAACAATGTGCAGGAGGCACATGGTAAAAATGAAATGAGGGCTGTGGCTTCACCAAACAGTGCAAGGCAGACACAGACAAACACAGCAACACAGTATAAGATATACACACATGAAGACCAAAAGCTAAAAATAAGTTAAAAAAGAGCACGAGTACAAAATATTTAAAATATCTACAGACATTCAGTGGGTGGCCAGGTTCAGTCAGTGGGTAGCCAGGTTCAGGTGGGCAGCAGCTTGTGGAAAGAAGCTGGTTTTGAGCCTGGTAGTGTGGGCTCTGAGGCTCCTGTAGCGCCCCCCAGAGGGCAGGGGGGAGAACAGTCCATGGTTGGGGTGGGTGGGTGGGATCTCTGCTGATGCTCAGACCCCTTCCAAGGCAGCGTTTGTGATCTTGTATGGCTGGGAGCTGGGTACCGGTGATATGCTGGGCTGCCTAGACGACCCGCTGCAGAGCTTCCTGGTCTGCTGAGGTGCAGAATCCAAAATACCGATGACGGTCTCCGCACTGGAAAATATAAACGCAGATTACCCGGAGATGTGAGAGCACCTGTTGTCTGAGCGATGCTGAGGAGGTCCAAAACAACCGCCCGTATGGCGGGCTGCCGAGGCTCACACACTCTGGGGACCCAGAACCAGGCCACCTACCGAATCTGACAACATTAAGAAACGCCGAACAAGAGAGAGTCGACAAGGAGCTTGGAGACTGGGATCCCATTCTTCCACCTCAGCTGTTGAAATGTCATGCATGCCACACAACACATGACATTTGACCTTGGTAAAATAAATAAATAAATAAATTTGTCATTACTGGGCCCCCTCCCAGATGCAGGTTTACACATCACGGTCTAACAACAGAGGCTCCACTGTGAGTGTTGACGCTACAGGCGTGTTAGCCAGAAAAAGAAAGAGACCTGTTGCGTCGTCTGGGCACATTGTTCTCATACCAGGGGGCTCTGTCCTCAGGGGCGACGCTGCAGGTCCTGTTCCCATGGTGCAATGCTCTCTGAACATCGTGACATGGACGCCGTTGGAAACTGGCCGTCTGAATGGCAGCAAGCAGGGGCTACTGTCCCACAAGCAGCAGTGTGGGATTTCTCACTGGGGGGGGGGGGACGTGTCAAGGCCTTCACCCCGCATGAGGACTTGAAGGTTCACATTAATCACTAACGAAGGCGTTGAGGCGCTCACAGGAAGTGCACCATCCGCACCACCACCTTGTCTTGTTAGAGTGGGTGTTGCACACGGTCTTAGACGGGTTAGTCGGTGGGACCGTCTGCAGGAAAAGGCCACCGAGTGAGGGGCTTCTACCTCAGGTGGATGGCACAACTTCCACAATCAGGGATGCAGGGGAGGGAGCTGATACGTTCAGTTGTCGCTGTTGCCTTGAGCGAATCGGAGGTTGCATAACGTCCTCCTTGACCCTCAGATAGGTAGTGTGCTTGAACAACGAGGGGACGTGGCCTCTCCCCGGATTGGGGATGTGGCAGCAGGGAACGGCGTGCTCTGTCCAGCAGCAGCCTTTCTTCTAGCTGCAGAACATCTTTGAGTAGGCCGGCGATGAAGTCCGTTGGAAGTGGTCCCTCCACGCCTTCACGTGGACCAGGAATTCTCAGATGACTGCTGTGTGACCTCCCCTCTAAATCCTCACACTTATCATATAGGAAAGCCACCTGCTTGGGCTTTGTTGTTGTTGTTGTTGTTGTTTTGTTGTGGATGGCACGGTGACGCAGTGGTTAGCACGGTGGCCTCACAGCAAGAAGGTCCTGGGTTCGAGCCCCGGGGTAGTCCAACCTTGGGGGTCGTCCCGGGTCGTCCTCTGTGTGGAGTTTGCATGTTCTCCCCGTGTCTGTGTGGGTTTCCTCCGGCCATACTAAGTTGTCCCTAGGTGTGAATGTGTGTCTGTGTGTGGGCCCCGTGATGGCCTGGCGGCCCGTCCAGGGTGTCTCCCCAACTGCCGCCCAATGACTGCTGGGATAGGCTCCAGCATCCCTGTGACCCTGAGAGCAGGATAAGTGCTTTGGATTGGATGGATGGATGGATGGATGGATGGATGGATGGATGGATGGATGGATGGATGGATGGATTGGATGGATGGATGGATGGATGGATGGATGGATGGATTGGATGGATGGATGGATGGATGGATGGATGGATGGATGGATGGATGGATGGATGGATGGATGTCTTGTTGTTGTTGGAGCAGTCAAAGGTCACATGGTGACCAACTGACCGACCGACCAACTGACCGACCGACTGACCCCCTGCAGGCCGTCTCGCCCTGCCTCGGTCAGAGACACAGACAGGAGCGTTAACCCCAACACGCATGTCTCTCTGAGGGTGGGGGAAACCGGGGCACCCGGAGAAACCCCACCGCGGACACGGGGAGAACATGCAGACTCCACACGGAGGACGACCTGGGACCAACCTCCGAGGTTGGACCACCCCGAGGCCGGAACCCAGGACCTTCTTGCTGTGAGGCGACGGCGCGGGCCACCGGGCCGCCGTGCGTCCAGAACTTTGGCCAGTTCCAGCTCAACAACCACACGTGTCTTTGGACTGGGACTTAAACATGGAGGACATATCAGAGGACAGACGACCTACCACGGGGTCGTGTGGATCGGAGGACTTGTTGACCCGTCTCGTTCAGTTTCGGCCATGCTACGTGTCCTACGACCTGCGGTACTGGGAAAAACGTGCTGCGAGGCAAAGCTGAACGCAAAGGGGGACGAGGGCAGACCGGCAGTCCTGCATGTGGACGACGTCTCCAACGGGACGGACACGGGTCAACCGGAGGCCGTCGGAGCGCGGGAGGAGGGAGGGCCGTGGCGGACAGTTGTTGAGCATGTGGTTCGGGGGCCAGCGTCATAGCTGAGGATGCCGACCGACCGACTGACCGACCGACCGACTGACCGACCAACTGACCGACCGACTGACCGACCGACCGACCGACTGACCGACCGACCGACCGACTGACCGACCAACTGACCGACCGACCAACTGACCGACCGACCGACCGACTGACCGACCAACTGACCGACCGACTGACCGACCAACTGACCGACCGACCAACCGACCGACCAACTGACCGACCAACTGACCGACCAACTGACCGACCGACTGACCGACCGACCTACTGACCGACCGACCAACTGACCGACCGACCGACTGACCGACCAACCGACCGACCAACTGACCGACTGACCGACTGACCGACCAACTGACCGACCGACCAACCGACCAACTGACCGACCGACCAACTGACCGACCGACCTACTGACCGACCGACCAACTGACCGACCGACCAACTGACCGACCGACCGACCTACTGACCGACCGACTGACCGACCGACCTACTGACCGACCTACTGACCGACCGACCAACTGACCGACCGACCAACTGACCGACCGACCTACTGACCGACCGACCAACTGACCGACCGACCGACCTACTGACCGACCGACCGACCGACCTACTGACCGACCGACCGACCGACCAACTGACCGACCGACCTACTGACCGACCGACCAACTGACCGACCGACCGACCAACTGACCGACCGACCTACTGACCGACCGACCGACCAACTGACCGACCGACCTACTGACCGACCGACCAACTGACCGACCGACCTACTGACCGACCGACCAACTGACCGACCGACCAACTGACCGACCGACCAACTGACCGACCGACCGACCTACTGACCGACCGACCGACCTACTGACCGACCGACCAACTGACCGACCGACCAACTGACCGACCGACCGACCTACTGACCGACCGACCTACTGACCGACCGACCAACTGACCGACCGACCGACCAACTGACCGACCGACCGACCGACCTACTGACCGACCGACCGACTGACTGACCTACTGACCGACCGACCAACTGACCGACCAACTGACCGACCGACCGACCTACTGACCGACCAACTGACCGACCGACCGACCTACTGACCGACCGACCGACCGACCGACCTACTGACCGACCGACCAACTGACCGACCAACTGACCGACCGACCGACCGACCTACTGACCGACCGACCGACTGACTGACCTACTGACCGACCGACCAACTGACCGACCGACCGACCTACTGACCGACCGACCGACCTACTGACCGACCGACCAACTGACCGACCAACTGACCGACCGACCGACCGACCAACTGACCGACCGACCGACCGACCAACTGACCAACTGACCTCATTCAGTTGTCATGATGAAAGAGCTGTGATGACCGTCTGTGTCCACGGAGGCCACATCTGGTACCAGCAGCTGTTACCGGCCATCGTAGGAGCTGGGATGGCTTTGGTAAACGTTCCTGAGTGCTGGCGGTGTGTGTGTGTGTGTGTGTGTGTGTGTGTGTGTGTGTGTGTGTGTGTGTGTGTGTGTGTGTGTGTGTGTGTGTGTGTGTGTGTGCGCATGTTACCCAGGGTTACAAGTTACACCCCCATCTTCCTGTAAACTGAGTTAGATGAGCTGATTTGCTGGGTGACATATCCACACATCAGTTATCTGGTGTTTCTACAACACTCAGATGAAAGCACGCTGGAAGGACGAGAACGAGGATGAAATGTGAAGAAAACAGGAAACTGGTTCAGGGCATCAACGAGTAAAAACAACCGTCAGTAAATACGATCGGGGGGCAAAAACCGCAGCTTTAAAAAAAAGAGGGGGGGGGATTTAAAAAGGGTTTTGAGAGAAGATGAAGGATCTCTATCTGGATCTGCAGCCAGGAGGTTCTGGTGGATGCCAGGCTGCTTTGTGGCCCATTAAGGGTTAAAAGAGCAGAGCTCAGATCCACACGTGTGCAGTGTTTTGAACGAGTCAGAACCGGTATCCCAGATAGCAGAACTGCTGTGGCCCGCACCCTGCAGCGACATCGGGGGGCAGTCCGGGACCCGAACCCGAGTCTCCCGCCCCACGGGCGACTACGTTAACCGGTCTAAAGGGTCCGACCCGTTAGCCGAGGGCTAGCGAGTCTGTTCACCCGTGATCGTTACGACCCGTCCCACACCCGAATCTTTCATCCGGCCCACATGCCGCGTGGAGTGATGGCGCTTGGGCGGTCCGCTCGTTTACCAGATCTGGGCCAGAACCAAGCCACAGCAATGCCACATGTGCCACATATTTGCCACAGGTGGCCATATTTGTTTGGTGATATTTGGACCACGGGCCACTTCAGGGTCACATCCAGACCACATGTTGCCCGGAGCACCACAGCTTTGCCAGAAAAGGCCCACATGTGATCTGGCACATCTGGGCCATATTTGCTGTTATACATGTGGGCCACTTCCGGCTCCCCTCCGTTCTGTCAGGGCCAGAAGAAGACCACCAGGGCCTGAAGTGGCCCACATCCGGATGCTGTGCGGGACTAGTCTGCGTGCCAGGTGAATCAGTATGTCTGCACCTGTATAATGCTGCACCTGTATAATGCTGCACCTGTATAATGCTGCACCTGCATAACACCAAGACACACGTGCACCTTTCCACTCAACTTGCATGTAGCACGTGGGAGAAGAAGCAAAGCCGAAAACCAACAAATTAGCAAAAGATTTACTCGTTTTATTGCATCATTTACCATAAAAAGCTTGTTCGTCTGAAGGCTCGTTTCAAAATCGCAGAAGATGAGACGTCATAAGGAAGTGGGGGGGGGGTGAGTGAAATTCATATTTGGCAATTGGGGGGGTGGGGGGTAAAGAAGCATATCAGTGTTGACTTGTCCTCATAGATAAAAACACACGCACGCGCCCACACCTACGACCACACCCCAACCGAAAGCGAGGCGAGTGGACTACGTCATAGGCACTGTGAGGGGGCCCCCCCGCAGACCAGGCTCCGGGCTCTTCATGGGGGGGTGGGGGGGGGTCTGCTCGCGGTCCGCGCCTCTCAGCTCTTCCAGAAGCCCGGGTTCTGCGCCATGCGTCTCTGGAAGTTCTCGTACCACTTCAGGAGGCAGCTGGACGGGATGAAGGTCTCGGCCGGGTTCGGCGTCATCTGGGACTGGCTGACGGCGAAGGAGGAGGCGAAGTTGTACAGGCTGTCCAGCATCTTCTGGCTGAAGTGCAGGAAGGAGTCCACGGTGGAGACGGAGGCGCTGCACGCGGGGGTCTGCTGGGCCAGCTGCTCCAGCGGCTCCACCGACACCCCCACCTGCGCCACGGAGCCCGCCTGCTGCGGCGCCGCCGCCGCCGCCGCCGCCACGGCGCCGAACGGGTGGCTGCCCCCTTCGCCGGCCGCCAGACCCGAGATCTTGAAGATGGCACTGGGCTTGTCGTTGGTGATGAAGCCGAGGAGCTGCCACACCGCCCGGCCCTCCGCGTCCGGGAAGGAGAAGTAAACCGCGCCGCCCATCCCGGCGGGGAACGGCACGGTGCCCAGCATGAACACCACCACGTGCTTCACCTTCTCGTAGTCCGGCAAGCTGAACACGAACTTGTCCCCGGCCACCTGGGCCGCGTCCGTCTGGACCAGCCTGCCGGCCACCAGACACCCGAACATGGCCGCTGGGTCACCACAACAACCGCTTCTCTGGCCGTGGGTAGCGGGTCGCTGTCTTGGCTTACACGTGAGAGCGGGTCCGGTCCTCCGCGGGCATTGGGCGACCCGTCCCGACGCGATCCGTAACGTGTTTGTCTTACCGGAGATCTGGGATCGGCACACGGAAACTTCCAGCACGGCGGTCCGCCATGCCCACCGCTCATCCGGGACTCTGCGGTCGGCTGAGCGTCCTGCCGCTGCTTTGAGCGGATTCCAGCGGAGTCGGGCGTGACGCGTTACAGCCGCTTAAAGGCGAAGACGGACGTCCAGTTGGAAACGTGCCGGCTGCGACATGACGCGTCCACGCAAGTTAGTCGGGGGGAAGGGCGAACACGGATGCGCACAAGAGACTCCTGCACGAAGAGGCAGATCCCTGAGGAAGAGACCTCCTCTTCGTGCAGGATGCACACAAGAGACTCCTGCATGAAGAGGAGGTCTCTTGTGCGCATCCTGCAGGAAGAGGAGGTCTCTCCATGCAGGAATCTGCCTCTTCGTGCAGGATGCACACAAGAGACTCCTGCATGAAGAGGAGGTCTCTTCCTGCAGGATGCACACAAGAGACCTCTTCATGCAGGAGTCTCTTGTGTGCATCCTGCAGGAAGAGGAGGTCTCTTCCTGCAGGATGCACACAAGAGACCTGTCTCTCCATGCAGGAGTCTGCCTCTTCGTGCAGGATGCACACAAGAGACCTCTGCAGGAAGAGACCTCCTCTTCATGCAGGATGCACACAAGAGACCTCTTCATGCAGGTCTCTTGTGTGCATCCTGCAGGAAGAGACCTCCTCTTCATGCAGGAGTCTCTTGTGTGCATCCTGCACGAAGAGGCAGATTCCTGCATGGAGAGACCTCCTCTTCCTGCAGGAATCTGTCAAACGCACGCAGCAGTACGTGCTACCGGACACGACATTGATAGCGGAGCGACCTCATCCCTGGTATATATTCTAATACGTGGGTGTTTTACTCGCAGCATAACGACTTTCTAGAACGGGCTGGCGAAACATTTCGCTAAGGATCCGTTTCGTCTGACTGTGACGTCACGACGGCGTCAGCTAACCCGGAGCGCTGAAACGAAACCGGAATTTCCAGCGTCACGACCTTTTCCTCTTTCTTTTCCTTTTTTTTTGTTGAATTAAATACAAGGAAACATACAAAACAAGATAGGGAATAAATAAAAAAAAGAAAGATAAAGTTCAGACAGTGGTGTCTGAACTTTTGGTAATATTGTTACATCAAATTCAAACACACACACACACACAAAGACACAGTTAGGTAAACATGGAGAGCACAAAGGAACAGGTTAAGAGAAATAAGAAGAGCAAGGACCACATGTAGAAGCAGTTTTGTTTTTGCTTTTCCTTTCGTTTTTTCCAAATACTTCAGTGACTTGAAGTAATTTACAAATGTACGTAAAACATGGTAGAAGAGGGGAGGGGCTGCCTTTCTGCTTACAAGTATGCAAATGGTATTTACCCAAAAGCATCACAAGACGAATGGTATCAGAAATGTTCACATCTAGATTATCCATGAAGTAGATCATATCGATGTATGCAAATGAAGGTGTGTTTACTCATTTTAAAGACAACCAATTATGGATCTCAGACCAGAACAAATTAGCATAAGAGCGATTAGAAAATAAATGGTCAATGTTTTCAGCCTCAGAAGGACAGAAGATGCAAGGCTCCACTTCACATTTAAATCTCTTATCGAGGAAATAATTAACAGGGTACATCGCTGATACTATTTAAAATGGGTTTCGTTGACTTTAGGAGCAACAGGACATAACGCGTAAAAAAGAAGTTCATGACCGAGTTTCGTGACCGTTCAATTGTTTCGCAACATGGATTGTGTTTTTACCGTGTTGTCTTGAACGCAGCTGTATGAGGTGTCTTGAACGCAGCTCTATGAGTTGTCTTGAACGCAACTCTATGAGTAGCTCTATGAGTTGTCTTGAACGCAGTTCTATGAGTAGCTGTATGAGTTGTCTTGAACGCAGCTCTATGAGCTGTCTTGAACGCAGCTCTATGAGTTGTCTTGAACACAGCTCTATGAGCTGTCTTGAACGCAACTCTATGAGTAGCTCTATGAGTTGTCTTGAACGCAGTTCTATGAGTAGCTGTATGAGTTGTCTTGAACGCAGCTCTATGAGCTGTCTTGAACGCAGCTGTATGAGTTGTCTTGAACGTATCTTTATGAGTTGTCTTGAAGCAGCTCTATGAGCTGTCTTGAACGCAGCTGTATGAGTTGTCTTGAACGCAGCGCTATGAGTTGTCTTGAAGCAGCCCTATGAGCTGTCTTGAAGCAGCTCTATGAGTAGCTGTATGAGTAGTCTTGAACGCAGCTTCATGAGCGCCACGTTCGATAAATCTGCGCTCTCCTCCAGCCGAGCTGGCAGCGGTTTAGTTCAGGACCAGCCAGTTGTTGTTTCTATGTACAGAGCCGCGTTATCACCGAAACAATTATAATCAAGAAACTTTCTGGTCTGGATTTCCTCCTCCCCTAATGGTCGGGGACTTTCAGCGGACCCGTGAAGGTAAAACACGTACAGTTTATTTCATTGTGTGGCTGGCTGGCTGGCTGGCTAGCTAGCTAGCCGCCGTGTGTTAGCCGCTGGAGGTTAGCCCGGTGTGTGTCAGAGGAGACCGCTGAGAGACACGCTGGCGTTTCTTTCATTTCTTTTACATTACGTCTGCTGAACCTTATTTTTTAATTATTATTTATTAGAGCCTCTCAAAATGATGGTTATTCCACCCAGACGCAGTTCATGTCATGAACCTGATGGTCTGAACCAGTAGAGTTCATGGAGGGGAATGTCAGACAGGACACCTTTATGAATAAGTGGCATAAATTACAACTCACCCCAGAGGGCTTTACAGTCACATGGCATCCTCCATCAGGGAACCTGGAGCAGGTGCTCGACACTCCCTATCCTTACACCTTCAGTTCACATGGGGGGGGGGGGGGGAATCTCCAAGGAATAACAAAAAAAAACCTTATCAGTAATATAGTAATGGGAGAAACCTCAGCAAGACCGTCAGAGGAAGGGGGTCCTCTTCCAGGACAAACAGACATGCAATAGAACGAACCAGCAGCAACAGACTTACAGTAACCACTCAATGGGGCACTCAAGAGTACCCACGTTATGGTGAGATAATGCAGAATACATATAGCAATTACATAAGTTGAAGTAAACAAGTCAGGATATAGACACCTTCAAGACAGTGCCTTGAATCAGGTGTGTAAAGCTGTGAGGGCTCTCTGCCTTTCATAGTAAGTCAAGTCAATAACGTCAAGTAGGTTTTATTTGTTCCCAGAGGGGACAAATACAACTAGTAAGATTGACTAATAGTAATGGATGGACTGACTAATAGTAATGGATAAATAGTAATAGTAATGGATGGACTAGTAATGGACTGACTAATAGTAATGGATAAATAGTAATAGTAACGGATGGACTAGTAATGGACTGACTAATAGTAATAGTAATGGATGGACTAGTAATGGACTGACTAATAGTAATGGATAAATAGTAATAGTAATGGATGAACTAGTAATGGACTGACTAATAGTAATGGATAAATAGTAATAGTAACGGATGGACGAGTAATGGACTGACTAATAGTAATGGATAAATAGTAATAGTAATGGATGGACTAGTAATGGACTGACTAATAGTAATGGATAAATAGTAAAAGTAATGGATGGACTAGTAATGGACAGACTAATAGTAATGGATAAATAGTAATAGCAATGGATGGACTAGTAATGGACTGACTAATAGTAATGGATAAATAGTAATAGTAATGGATTGAACGGAGTGGTATTCATGCTAACAGAACTTCTTTCCTGACTGGATTGAGTGGAACAGGAGCACATCTAGCAGACAAAAGAGCAACTCTATTTCTATCTCCAATTTTTAGTCAGTCTGCTGTTCTTTTGACATCGATGCTGTAGTAAAAAAAGACAATTCTGTCATAAAGACAGTGAAGGACTAGATTTTAACGCCGAAGGCGTTCTAGTTTGTGAAAATAAAATCTTTTCTTTGATATAAAACTTGATTTGGTGTCAGGGGTTTTTCAGAGCACCTGCATAGTTTGTTCAGGAAACATGGATCCATGCACAAAACGTCTTCAGATTTGAAAACTGCAGATTTCAGCACTGCAGTTTTGCTCATTTCTGAAAATTTGAATTACCCTAAAATGAAGGTTGTTTGTGTTTTTGCTTACATCTTCCCTAACCTCTGCTCTAACATCAGCACAACCTAGAAATGTCATATGGTGGAATAAACATCATCTCCCTCATCAACTCTTCACCGCCTCCATCCAACATACTTTATGTCGACGGTTTAATTTTAACTTACACTTGTATCTTCAGTTAACGTCAGAACACTGTTCCTATCAACCCTGCTATCCCCTTGAGTTTGACAGTGTGTGTGTGTTTGTGTGTGTGTGAGCGTGAGCGCGTGCGTGTGTGCGTGCGCAGAGTTGAGCCTAGTTTTCCAGCCCCATGTTGTTCTGATGTGGTGTTTAATAATTCATGGGCTGCTCTTGTGTCTCTTTCAGACAGGCTTTACAGCGTCTTGGCAGGCTGGGAGAGAAGCCCGGTGGATCTGCCAGCGTCTCTCTTTCCTCCTGTTCCTTCTCAGCTGTTGTTCTGGGCCAGGATTCTGTAAAGCTGGGTCAGTACCGAGGTCACCGCTGGCCCATTAGTTTGCAGTGTGAGGATGAAGAAGGGTTTCCACAGCTTTCATGAACAGTTCTGTGTCGAAATGATGCAGATAGCTCTTTGGATGGAAGTTGTTACTTAAAACTCATTGTTCTATTTCTATTATTCTATATTCTGTTTCTCTAAAATCAGTTAAAGTTTTTTTGATTTTGTCAAACAAGGAATTAATGTAAATACTATGTTTTAAAAACCAATGTTTGATGTTGTAAACTATGGATTTAATTTAAATTATGTATTTCAGCTATGACCTAAAACAAGATAACTAGGTTCATTACATGATTATTAAATACTTTTATTTGAACCCTCTGATGTCATGAATCAAAGTAATGTCCAGAATGTTCACTACTTTTTTAATATCTCCTGCCATGTAAATCTTCCCAAAGTTTTTAGCCTGTTAATGCTCATAAAAACGACTCAAGAGTCTTCGAACCCCTCCGTCAAGAATCAAAGAAGGATAAATCAGTTCATCTGGATACAGTGTTTACTGACAGATACGTTTCATCACTCATCTAAGTGACCTCTTCAGTCTCACCTGACTACAGGTATCCCCACCCTTATAAACAATACAGTTGCATAACGACCAAAACCAACGACCAGTTTCATGTGCAGATATGGGTGTGGCCATTAACTACAGTTTCAGTGGCCATGTGTACTATTCTATTGAGAAATTAGCTACCAGCTGAACTTCTTTACAAATCCATGAAAACCTTATTCAGAGAAAAACATTTAAAATTAGGATATTGATTGCACTTTGAGTAGCTGTTGCAGCTAGAAAAGCACTATATAAAATGGAACTTGATTGATTGATTGCTGCAGTTTTCATAGTGACAGCCTGCATCGTTTCTCCAGACAGAGCCAGCAAACGGCTTAAGCTGGATGTGTGCCCTGTCCACAGCTGCGTAATTTTACAATGATGCTACAGATGATGAATCCAGATTTGACTCGTCAATACAACACCCCTCTCTCTCTCTCTCTCTCTCTCTCTCTCTCTCTCTCTCTCTCTCTCTCTCTCTCTCTCTCTCTCTCTCTCTCTTGCCCTCATTTTGTTCATCTGTCTTTTACTTTGTGTGCCTGTTTCTCCTCACTTTTTTCTCCCCAGCTCTCTCTCACCCTCTGATGTTCTCTGTCTCTGTGTAATTGGATTTAGGATGATGGCAGAACAGGCCAGAATATTTCTCCCACGCTGAGAGGAAGGGGAGAAGCAGTAGAAAGAAGAGGAACAATCAGGATGGAGCGCATCCATGGGCTCCTGCTGAACCAGGAGGCCTGCAGCCTTCTGGGTGACCACCAAAAGGCAGAGTTCATCTTTGAGTGGATGACCAACTTGAAGAAACTGCTGCCTGTTGCTGACAAGGTGAGAGAGGCGACTGGACCTGCTGTCGCATCTGGCTGTACAAGAATTGTTCAAACATCAAACTCAACATACAAGATTCAATTGTCCAGCTATCCCATTTCTTCTGTCACTATTTAGGCACATTCACACATGCAACCTTTAACATTATTTAATGTGATTTTGGTGTCAGAGTCGATGTGTGGCAGACTGGGATGGTGGTCCCCATATTTAAAAAGGGGGACCGGAGGGTGTGCTCCAATTATCAGGGCATCACATTGCTCAGCCTCCCTGGGAAAGTGTACTCTAGGGTGCTGGAAAGGAGGCTCCAACCAGTTGTCGAACCTTGGATCCAGGAGGAACAATGCGGATTCCTCCTGGCCGTGGAACAACGGACCAACTCTTTACACTTGCGGAAGTGCTCAGGGGGGCATGAGAGTTTGATCAGCCAGTCTACATGCGTTTTGTGGTACTTGGAGAAGGCTTATGACCGTGTACCTTGGGGCGCTCTGTGAGGGGTACTGCGGGAGTATGGGGTACCGGGCAGTTGCTACAAGTCATCTGGTCCTTGTATAACCAAAGTGAGAGCTGGGTCTGCATTCTCGGCACAAAATCAAACACGTTTTTGGTGGGTGTCGGACTCCACCAAGGTTGTCCCTTGTCTTGTCTCCAATTCTGTTTGTGATATTCATGGACAGGATCTCAAGGCGCAGCCAAGGTGAGGAGTGTGCCCGTTTTGGGAACCTCAGAATTGCATCTCTGCTCTTTGCAGATGATGTGGTTTTGTTGGCTTCGTCAGAACGTGACCTCCAGCACACACTGGGGCGGTTTGCAGCTGAGTGTGAAATGGCCGGGAGGAGAGTCAGCACCTCCGAGTCTGAGGCCATGGTTCTCTCCCGGAAAATGGTGGCTTGCTGCCTCCGGGTTGGGGATGAGTTGTTGTCAAGTATCTCGGGGTCTTGTTCACGAGTGAGGGTAGGATGGAGTGGGAGATTGATAGGCGGATTGGTGCAGCATCAGCAGTCATGCGGACATTGTACCGGACTGTTGTGGTGAAGAGGGAGCTGAGCCAGAAGGCAAAGCTGTCAATTTACCAGTCAATCTTCATTCCAACCCTCACCTGTGGTCATGAGCTTTGGGTAGTGACTGAAAGGGTGAGATTGTGGATACAAGTGGCTGGAATGAGTTTCCTCCATAGGGTGTCTGAGCTCGGTCTTAGAGATAGGGTGAGGAGTTCGGACATCCGCAGGGAGCTCGGAGTATAGCCGCTGCTCCTGCGCGTCGAAAGGAGCTAGTTGAGGTAGTTCGGGCATCTGATTAGGATGCCTCCTGGGTGCCTTCCTTTGGAGGTTTACCAGGCTCGGCCAACTGGGAGGAGACTCCGGGGTAGACCCAGAACTCACTGGAGGGACTACATGTCCAATCTGGCCTGGGAACACCTTGGGATCCCCCAGGAGGAGCTGGAGAGCATTGCTGGGGAGAGGGGCTATCTGGAGTGCCCTACTTAGCTTGCTGCCACCGTGACCCAACCCTGGAGAAGCGGCTGAAGATGAATGAATGAGAGTCAATGTGAATAGGAGTCTGGTATGGACATGACGGTAAATCAGCTGCAGCAATTTGAGAAGTTGAGACTTGGTAACATCACCACTAGAGTTCAATACCAGTTTAACATGTGAACAAAGACATTACATTAATGCTATGAGCACACTCAACGCCAGGACACTCTTGACGTACGACGCTGTTTTGTCGACATGTATGGACCCAAGCACAAAGCTCTCAAGAGGCGACCAGATTATTCCACACCATCAAAAGTGTTTAAAACGTGTAGCGCGGGCTATTCAGTTGTTCATCCATACAATATGCTAATGTACAACAAGTATTTCCTCACAAGTGGTTAGTTAATGTTTGGCCAAAATGGGACGGACTGTAGGATAAAGGAACTCCTTAATATTGTAATGGAAGAAGAGATTAGTTGGCAGTACAAGCATCTTCAGTTGCCATTTTCAAACAGTACAGTAACTCTGGCGTAAAGACTAAAATGTAATTTCCGGGAAATGGGATGAGCCGCAGGCCAGTCCCCGGGGGGGTCCTGCTTGGCCGTTCTCTGGCCAGCTGCACTCCTGCGTTAGCCTTGCTGTTCTTTGCCCTTCTCTCTCAGTTCTGGAATGCATACGCAGCACACACACCAAATGGTAGGCCTCGGATTTGCGGGATAGGCGAGGTGTGAGCCATGTGGATGGAGGTGAGGCAGGCAGTTGAGATCTTGCCTGAGATGCTCCTACCCCTGCTTGCACCTTAACAATGTGCTGAAATTTTAATACCAATGACACTAACTTACTAAACACACACATTCACACCAACCGTACTCCAAACAACACCCACTATCAGGTCAGGGTTGACTGGGCTGGAGGTCCGTGAGCAGTTCGGGCTTGATCAGCCTGGACAACTCATACCCCTAAACCCCGCCACTTCAGCTTCATACACGACACGAGTGCACAGTAAGCACTGGGACTACTGGGGATGGGGGGGTCATCGGCGTGGGTGGGTGTTCAGTCAGTCAGGGGGTGGCTGGGAGGCCCCCTCCAAGGTGGATTGCTCGTTCCTCTTTGCTTGGTGATTTACTGCTTGCTGCATTCTGGCAGTGCCGCGGTGAGTACTTCCAGGTGATTTCTGGGGCCCGTGGGGGACAGCTTGTCATTGTGTGTGCGGGCCGCGGAGCAGGAGGTGGCCGTTGAACTTGCTCCTTCTATGTGGCTTTCTGTGACGGGCACCACGAATGCGGAGGGAGGACCACAATTTCTGGCTGTCTGTGGGTGCCGGTGGAGCTCTGTCCACCTTGGGGGGAGGGGGTTGCCGTCAGGTGGCCTGGGTTGAGTGTATTCGGCTACATGGGTGTATACTTGATGCGTGCGGCTGGATGGGGCATCTACCCAGCAGGGGTGTTGCCCACTGGGTGGGTGGTGGTAGCAGTGCGTCAGTCTGTTAGTTGTGGGGCCCGGCTCTGGGCTGGCGGTCTGTGCTTGCCAACCACGGCTCGGGTCCTATGCCTGCGGGTGCACCATGTGCCTGCACCTGGAAGTTGGTGCTGGGTATGCGCCTCGAGGTTGCGGGCCCAGCTTGTGCTTCACATTTTGTTAGTTTGTGATTTTTTTTCCCTTTTTTTCTTTCTTCTCCTCTATTGCTGTAACTGCTATTGTAAACTGATATCGATAAGATCGATTTAATGATATTTTGTTGAACACATGTCAGCATCTGTTTCTGTGTCTGTCTTATCAGGTATGTGTTGTCATTTCTTGTCTGAGTTTCCTTGTCCCCCTCTTGGAGAAGCGATGCTGATTGGTTGTTTAGCTGATCAAACATGCAGAAGAGGGGGACCGGTGGCGGCTATAAATGTACAGCGCCTTGCAAAAGTATTCAGCCCCCTTGACAGTCATCACTAATTTCTGGATTATAAAAGATACTCACACGTCTGTTCCTGAACAATATTGTTTTTGTGAACCCCTAAGCTCTAACAGCATGTTCCCAAAGCAAAGATAAGTTATGTTTCCCTGACTTTTTATTCATAAATTAAAAGCTTAGATATAGTGCAGTGTTGGTTGAGCAAGTTAGAGAGTGAATGAAGAGAGGGAGTGAAGATAGAAAAAGGAACTTCCGGGAAACGGCAACAGAGGACTTTTCGCAGTATTGGTGGTGGTGTGGGAAAAGTCACAACGTGTCAAAATAACACCGAGGCGTTTGCTGTCTGAACAACAGAAGCTACTGCCTTTACCAGAAAATTGCCTGCAATGTTTCTGTTAATGTTTGGGAATGTATGTCTTGTCTTTTTGACTCCCTGTTTGTCTGTCTGTCTGCCTCTCTGTTCGCTCATCTTCAGGCCGAAATTAGACAGAACCAGACGCGTCTGGTGGAACAGCTGACAGGGGTTCTGTCGGGTTCACCTGGTCCCCCGACCCGCTGGCTGCTGGCCCACTGCCTGGCCCTGCTGTTCCACCTAGGAGACCCCATCTCCTCCAGCCTGACGGTGGAGAGATGCAACGACATCATCCGCAGCAAGGACGACTCCCCCTCCAGCCTGCCCACCAGACTGTAAGAGCTAGATTCTGTGTTTACATTCCCATCTGGTTTAGCTAGCAGTGCTAACCTGTCTCCACCAGAATCCAATGGTTGAGAAAGAGAGAGAGGGATTGAGAGAGAGCATATATATCTAGTGTGTGTGTATATATATATATAAGTGCCTCCAGGATATCGCGGTCGCAACAATTAACACAAATTCAGCTAAACCCCATGAATTCTGTGCAACCTTGCAATTTTGTCCAATCACCGCAACTTTTCTGCTAATTTGACATATCACCATAGTTTCCTTGCGAGTTTCACCAGTCATATCAAACCCCCACGCAAGCCATTGAGCCATAAGTCACCAAACTCACGTCCTTGTTTCTGGTTGTGACGATGCAGACATGCGTGCCACGAACGCCTCACACTTATCTACTATCACACTTATCTACTATCTTTTGTGTTCCACCACGCTGTGGTGGAACACAAAAGAAAATCATCGGTTGACAAGCACTTTTCTACCGCAAAACACACCCGGAGAATGGCTGAAAGGCGTGGACAACAGACAAGACAAACCGCCGTGACAGAGGCTGTTGCATCCTGATCTGCTGCAAGCGCAGAAAGAATCAAAGTGAGTTACATTCAGTACGTATGGTTAATGGTGAGGTTGTGTGCACTTTAACGTTTAAGCCTGTTTGCTGCTTTGTGGAATACCCCCAGGTGCACTTCTTCATCTACAAATAAAGCACATTTTGTTAGAATTTTTGTAACCCAGAGCCTTTTTTGGTAAGGTTACTTATAACACTCTGAACAGTGCGGTTTTATTCTCACTGGAACAAGTTGCCTTCGATTTTTAATGAATTTTACAACAACACCAAAAAAAATTACAGCTATTTTTGCAATCTTCACTTGCTCCTGCAATTTCATTGCAAAAAACCGCCAAAAACATGGCAACATGCATCGCAATTTTTTAGAAAAGCTGCCGCGAAATCAGGCATTTTAGGCCGGAACGATCCCAAAAAAAGCCCACGAAATCCTGGAGGGACTGTCTTATTAAAACTTGGACTCAAATCCGTGTCTACACACACACGTAGACATGCATTAACTGGAATAGTTAACAGCACTAACCAACCAAACATTGCTGTGTGTCTGAATTTATGTGCGTGTGTGTGTGTGTGTGTGTGTCTGTCTCAGGGCAGCCATAGCCTGTCTAGGATCCCTGTATGAGCAGCTGGGTCGTCTGTTAGTTCACTCCTTTAAAGACACTTTGTCCAACCTGCTGAAGGCCATGAAGAATGCTGAGGTGAGACGCCTGCTCTGAGGTCAGTTAGACAGTCACCCCATCAAACACATGATCAGAAGACAGCCTGCTGTCAGTCGGTTGCTCTAGTAGAACACATATTTCTGGGGACATAGATAAACTTTATCAGTGGTCATTTCACATAAGCACTGCAAAGAAAGAATATTGAGACACTCATGCTACGTTTACACGACAACGGTCTTGCTAAAAGTGGAAAAGGTTTTGCTTTGTGTTTTTTAAAAAAGTTCCGTGTTCAGACAACATCGTTTTGAAAACGATCCGCATGCACATGGATCCGCAAAAAAACCACTGAAAACTCTTTAGCATGCACGCCAGGCCAGTAGATGGTGGTGAAAGTTTGTAGTAGAGAGCTCTTCTGGTGGACCTAGACAGCACCACGCGCCGCACACGAACGCGTTCTTCTCAGAGTGGCGAGTAAACAAACAGACGGTGTTGAGTGGTGTACGCTCGTTTTGGTTGCCCTCCATCGACGTATAGATTAATCCGCTGACCAATTTGTGTGTTCCGCCGTCTAGCGACGCCGCCATTACTGCGGTGGCAAGTAGCAGTGTTTGCTGCTGCCCGTGACAGCAGTGACAGCAGCATGGGTAGTTGGATTGATATTAGACAGTGGCCCCCAGTTACTGATGAAGGTACCTTAAGGATGGCGATCTTAATGTTATTCAAGTTGTACATATTAGTTAGACATCGGTTATGTCACTAGCCAGATAGAGAGAGAAAAATGACCACTTAACCGTCCGCCGCAATTCAAGTGATGAAGTAACTAACGTTTGTGTAGCTAGCTAATACGCTAGCGTGACTGTACTAGATAGCCAGTAAACATTCAAGGGTTGCATTTAATCACAGGCCAGTTATATTAGTAAAACGTTTTAAAAATACGGATGTGTTTTTTGTAGGTATTCAAGACTATTTCATTAATCGCCTGGCTTGCGATGAGCAACAAAATGCCAACTACGGGTCTCTAATAGAGGGTCAAAATTACCTGAGTTCCGGATGGGTTGGCCAAATATTGCACACTCTGCCAGATAATGAACACATCATTCTAAAAGGACCTGTCCGATACTCGCAGTCCATTAACAACCATCATAATGTTGAATTAACTCTGCAGAGAAAGGATGGCAAAGTTGTAGGTGTGAACTGTGACTGTATGGCCAACAGAGGGAAGTGCTGCAGTCATACAGCAGGACTGCTTTACAAGGTCAAAGGTGCTGTGACTCAAGGCTTCACAGGCACAGCCTGCACTGACAAAGTGTGTGTTTGGTGCCAGACACAGTTGAGAAGATTCAAGGACCAGATCATGGACATAGGAAAACTATGCAAGTTACAGCTACAGCATTTGAGGCAGATGCAGATGTTTTTCAACACTTTTCATCCCTTGAGATGGCTAACTTAGCCATGAAACCTGGAACCATTTTACATCATGTGTTGACCGCACAGCCACAGAAGAATGCAAATATTAATGAACTACCCGAAGGATCATGCACAATGTGCTGAACGCAAATGTGAACTCTGCAATGTCGTTTTTGAAAGATATGTCAAATGTGGGAAAGATGAAAGAGAGAAAATAGAAACAAAAACAAAGGGCCAGAATTGTCCATTTTGGCTAGACCAGAGAAAAATTAGAATATCCAGTAGCGAGGCATCTGAAGGGCCAAAAAAAAGCAGACCCAAGCAACTGGGTGGAAAGAAAACTGAACTGCAAGTTTTTTGGAAACACAGTCACTCGGTACAGTCAAACATCTGAGCCTTTGGCAAGGAAATGTTTTGAGGACACCACAGGGTAAACAGTGGAAACGACAGGTCTTGTTAATCCGCTTCTGGCGAATGTCTTGGTCCTCTGCACGGCCAGGGACTCTGTAAACTGTATGGTCTCAGACAGGGGCAGTCCTCATGAAGTAAAGGCTTGTGTATTTAGCATTCAGTCTTTTTCCAAACTTGAAGTTTGCCACTACTGTTGGAGCAGCTGGGAACTGCACAGCTTCTTCCCGACTTCCTAGACTTCGTTGTTGAATGTAACGTTGAATAATGTTAAAAAGATAAAAGTAGACCATGGTACACTTCTTAGCACAGCTTGCATTCAAACGCGCGCGTATTGTAGGGAAGCGCCACCGCAGTAATGGCCACTTGTTAACTTCCGGTACTTTGCCGGATTAGTGTATAGGTGGATTGAGAATTTGGCGCATGTAAATAATGCGTCTCTGCTGATCACAGTAATGGTGCAGCAAATCTGCACCTTGCTGAAGGAGCGTTGAAAACTTAGCAGAGATAACGGCACAAACACAGATCGGTAATCCGCCGTTGTTACTGTTGTCTTCTGACTCGCGCCTGGCTGTTTGACTGAAAACGTAATGCGCGTGTGCGAAGTGGAGCCGCAACGTCGCCGTTTTCACAGGAACCGGTTTTGCTAGTATACAAGAGGTCTCACTCGGACCCGGTTTCGAAAGTTTGCGTTTTCAGGCCCCCGAAAACGCCGTTTTCATGTGAACGAACAGCCAAAACGTAACAATACTTTACCGTTTTATGTTGGAAACACTGCCGTGTAAACGGCCCCTTAGCACGCGGAATGGCAAGAGCTCCCTGCCCCGTCCGTGTGCAGTGAATTAAAACAGAATGAACTGGTGACAACTGAGACACACTTCATTTCAAAGAGGTTGTATGGCCTTGTGCTGGTTGTATGGCCTTGTGCTGGTTGTATGGCCTTGTGCTGGTTGTATGGCCTTGTGCTGGTTGTATGGCCTTGTGGTGGTTGTATGGCCTTGTGCTGGTTGTATGGCCTTGTGGTGGTTGTATGGCCTTGTGCTGGTTGTATGGCCTTGTGCTGGTTGTATGGCCTTGTGGTGGTTGTATGGCCTTGTGGTGGTTGTATTGCTTTGTGTTGGTTGTATGGCCTTGTGGTGGTTGTATGGCCTTGTGCTGGTTGTATGGCCTTGTGCTGGTTGTATGGCCTTGTGGTGGTTGTATTGCTTTGTGGTGGTTGTATGGCCTTGTGGTGGTTGTATGGCCTTGTGGTGGTTGTATTGCTTTGTGGTGGTTGTATGGCCTTGTGGTGGTTGTATGGCCTTGTGGTGGTTGTATGGCCTTGTGCTGGTTGTATGGCCTTGTGGTGGTTGTATGGCCTTGTGCTGGTTGTATGGCCTTGTGCTGGTTGTATGGCCTTGTGCTGGTTGTATGGCCTTGTGGTGGTTGTATGGCCTTGTGGTGGTTGTATGGCCTTGTGGTGGTTGTATTGCTTTGTGGTGGTTGTATGGCCTTGTGCTGGTTGTATGGCCTTGTGCTGGTTGTATGGCTTTGTGGTGGTTGTATGGCTTTGTGGTGGTTGTATGGCCTTGTGCTGGTTGTATGGCCTTGTGCTGGTTGTATGGCCTTGTGCTGGTTGTATGGCCTTGTGGTGGTTGTATGGCCTTGTGCTGGTTGTATGGCCTTGTGCTGGTTGTATGGCCTTGTGCTGGTTGTATGGCCTTGTGCTGGTTGTATGGCCTTGTGGTGGTTGTATGGCCTTGTGCTGGTTGTATGGCCTTGTGGTGGTTGTATGGCCTTGTGCTGGTTGTATGGCCTTGTGCTGGTTGTATGGCCTTGTGGTGGTTGTATGGCCTTGTGGTGGTTGTATTGCTTTGTGTTGGTTGTATGGCCTTGTGGTGGTTGTATGGCCTTGTGCTGGTTGTATGGCCTTGTGCTGGTTGTATGGCCTTGTGGTGGTTGTATTGCTTTGTGGTGGTTGTATGGCCTTGTGGTGGTTGTATGGCCTTGTGGTGGTTGTATTGCTTTGTGGTGGTTGTATGGCCTTGTGGTGGTTGTATGGCCTTGTGGTGGTTGTATGGCCTTGTGCTGGTTGTATGGCCTTGTGGTGGTTGTATGGCCTTGTGCTGGTTGTATGGCCTTGTGCTGGTTGTATGGCCTTGTGCTGGTTGTATGGCCTTGTGGTGGTTGTATGGCCTTGTGGTGGTTGTATGGCCTTGTGGTGGTTGTATTGCTTTGTGGTGGTTGTATGGCCTTGTGCTGGTTGTATGGCCTTGTGGTGGTTGTATGGCTTTGTGGTGGTTGTATGGCTTTGTGGTGGTTGTATGGCTTTGTGAACGGCCATTATACTCACCATGAACTCCTCTTGATTGTCTGCCTTCTGGCAACAAAACCAAAAAAAATAATTGACAGTATCTTTCAGCCAGACAAGTATGGCCGGCTGCTCAGATATCATCTGTCTGTGGAGGAATAAAAAAAAAAAAAACCCCCCGACAGATTTCTATTAGCAATCCCATTACCATCGAAATTCAGTTTGCATAAGATCAAAACAGTAGGACAAATAAATATGTTAGGAAAGAAACAACAGAACACTGTTGTCAACTTGTTTCCACTCTTAACGCATGACTTTTTTTTTGGGGGGGGGGGTTTCATCCTTTTTCTCCCCAGTTGTATCCCGGCCAATTACCCCACTCTTCCAAGCTGTCCCGGTCTCTGCTCCACCCCCTCTGCTGATCCGGGGAGGGCTGCAGACTACCACATGCCTCCTCCCATACATGTGGAGTCACCAGCCACTTCTTTTCACCTGACAGTGAGGAGTTTCGCCAGGGGGACGTAGCGCGTGGGGGGGGTCACGCTATTCCCCCCAGTTCCCCCTCCCGAACAGGCGCCCCGACTGACCAGAGGAGGCGTTAGTGCAGCGACCAGGACACATACCCACATCCAACTTCCCACCCACAGACACGGTCAACTGTGTCTGTAGGGACGCCCGACCAAGCCGGAGGTAACACGGGGATTTGAACCAATGATCCCTGTGTTGGTAGGCAACGGAATAGACCGCTACGCTGCCCGGGCGCCCGTGGACTCCATTTTTAAACTGACGTTAGCTGGTGTTGCACACTGTTGGTGCTGTAGGGGAGCAGAAGAGAGGCAAGGCACTTGGGAGCATGCATAAATGTCACATCCTTTGGATTTTCCTGGCAAAACCGTTCTGAGTCTTTTACATAGAAATCAGCCCACAGGCTGTTACAGGCAACCGACAAAGTCAGGGAAGGTCTCATTTTTTAAGTCGCATTACAAATCCATTCACACATTGGCAATACAAAGCGATTAATACAGAATTCCATATAGCACCTCTAATCACTGACTGTGTTATAGTTGTCACATTTCCATCTAGCAAATATCAAACCAACCTTCAAGAGTGAATATAGAGTCTGATAGCTGTGAATGGAAGCTATGTCTCTGAGGCGCAACGTGATCAGAGAGGAAAGGGACAAAACCAGAGAGAGGACACTAAAATGATTTGTACCTCACAGTCTCTCTCTATCAACACGGCAACCTCCACCTCAAGCAAGTGTCCCAAATTCTCTGTCTCTCCCTCTCTCTGCTGCATCTTTCTGTGTCTGTCAGTCCCAGGGCCGTGCTGAGATCATGCGTAGTTTGGAGATGATTCTACGCGGTCTGGGTGTCAGCGCTGTGTCGTGTCATCGTGACGTCTACAAGGCAGCGCGGGCCTGTCTGACCGATCGTTCCATGGTGGTACGCTGCGCTGCTGCCAAGGTGACGAGTAACTCTGAACTGACCTCTCTTTAATGCTCATCCCCCAAAATTAACATGCAAACACATTGCATTCGTCATACTCTCTGTCATCGGGGTATTTAGGACAGTAGCTCTTGCTTGGGGATGGGGAAGGTGCTGACACAATAGTACTGACAATCTGATTCATCTGGATTGGCTCTCTGGGGTTTGAAGTGTTTAAACACCATTGATATTAGTATGCATAATAGGCGTCAGCATGTTTATCTGAGAGGATAATCATTAGGGCTGTGTTTCGAACTTCCTGTTTGCAGTTCTTTACATAAAACATCTCAACATAAAACGGTAAAGTATTGTCTGTGTTGTGTTGTGTCCAGTGTCTATTAGAACTGCAGAGGGAGGCGGTGTTCCTGTGGACTACCGAGTTGGAGAACGTTGCCACACTCTGCTTCAGGGCCTTCCAAGGCTCCAACTATGATGTCAGAGTGGCTGTAGCCAAACTACTGGGGACCCTGCTAGCCACAGCTGTAGAGCCCAGACATCCTGCTGGTAGGAAGTGAGGGATGATCGGATCATTAGAGGGATGATAGAATGAATCAGGCAATCATTTATTATTATGGTATAGGTGGTATATGATGATATGATAATGTGTGTGCAGTAGGGGTGTAACGATACAGTCAACTCACAATTCTGTTCGATAGACGATTCAGGGCTCACCATTTGATACAACATCGTTTGTGTTTGGAGAACAAAACTCACCATTTTCCACTGGTGGTTGATGATGTGGGCTGTGATGGTTATGTAGCTTTGGGTAGCATGAGAGGTCCAGCCATCTGTGGTTTTCGCAACTCCCTCGGCCGTCTGGAGGGCTTCTTTAAACCTTAACCTTCACATCCTCATACATGGCAGGAGCTACAAATTTGCCAGGAACATTTATTTATTTTTCATTTCATTCCATGCGCCTGAGCACATGGAATGAAACGAAATATTGTTTCCCCCAGCCCACAGCAGTGCAACACAGACAAAAACGCATCCAAACTACAACAATACATATATCCAAACTACAAATACATATATCCATCCATCCATCCATTTTTCGAACCGCTTATCCTGCTCCCAGGGTTGTGGGGATGCTGGAGCCTATCCCAGCAGTCATTGGGCGGCAGGCGGGGAGACACCCTGGACAGGCCGCCAGACTATCACACAGGGCCGACATACACACACAACCACACACATTCATACCTAGGGACAATTTAGTACGGCCAATTCACCTGACCTACATGTCTTTGGACTGTGGGAGGAAACCGGAGCCCCTGGAGGAAACCCACACAGACACGGGGAGAACATGCAAATTCCACACAGGACAACCTGGGACGACCCCCAAGGTTGGACTACCCTGGGGCTCGAACCCAGGACCTTCTTACTGTGAGGCGACTTCGCTAACCACTGCGCCACCGTGCCACCCACACATATATCCAACATATCCACAAAAAAAAAATCACTGTCCAAGAGAGCGAACGTCAGGATGACTGTCGGACTGCCGGTCTGCATGGGCTAGCAATTAGCTTAGCCTACCCCGCTTCCACATCCTGTCAGACGGCCCTTGGTGTTTCCTCCTCGGGCGCAGCTCCAGGCAGGGCCGTGGTCCCTGGGCCCACCAGATGCAGCAGACCAGGCTCCCCCAGCCGATCCAATACCAGCTCTCCCAGCCAGACACCTTCGACACACCTCCCGCACTCCACATGACAACAGCAAAAACATAGTCAACGCTAGGCGAAGCTGCCGCCAGACCACCCTCGGTGTTATCGGAACTGCCGGTCTGCATGGGCTAGCCGTTAGCTTAGCCTGCCCCGCTTCTGCATCCTGTCAGACTGCCCTCGGTGTTTCCTCCTTGGACGCAGCTCCAGACAGGGCCGTGGTCCCTAGGCCCACAGTACACAGCAGACCAGGCTCTCCCAGCCGATCCAGCGCCAGCTCTCCCAGCCATCAAATGAAAACACAAACCTAGACGTAGACGTGGACAAAGACACTGCATGGATGTTACTGGGTGAAGCCGCCGCAAACGTAAGTTCGTGCCGCCATCTTCCCACACTGGTACTGGGTGAGACTGCTACAAATATAATAATAATAATTATAAACTTTATTTATATCACACCTTTCTAAACAATGTCACATGGTGCCTCGTGCAACAGGATAAAATAATGCACATAGTCAAGATAAAACAACAAAATACAATAAAATATCGGACATAATGCCGGATCCGCTCCACAGAAAAAGGTAAAACACGATCAGGATAAAGTCACAAGAGCATAATTAAAACAAAGAGAATTAGAGCCGATAAAACAAGGATTATGATGAAAACAATTCAAATAGGGTGATGAAAGAAAAGTATAAAAATATAAAGAATTAGAAATGTAAAACTATAAAAGTGTAAAATATAAACAATGCAAAAATAACCTAGATAAATAAATGAATAAAAATGGGGCAACAACGGATTTACTATAAAAAGCTTCCTGTAAAAGTAAGTTTTAAGAAGTGATTTAAAGAAGGCAGTGAGGTTGGTAGCCTGATCTCCTCAGGTAGGGCGTTCCAGAGCTCTGGGGCTCTTACAGAAAACACCCGGTCTGGCCTGGCCTTTAGTATGGAGGCTGGCTGAGGGAACAGTGGAGAAGGACCTGCCTGAGGAGTGCAGGCAGCGACCAGGCCCATGGGGTGTGAGTGAATCAGTGATATATGTAGGAGCGAGGCCATGTATGGCTGTAAAAGTTTAAAATCAATCCTATACCTAACAGATAGCCAGCGAGGAGCGGGAGATGGACTTTTGGCTGAGCCCTCAATACAGGGAGTTACAATAATCCAGACGTGATGAGATGAATGCATGGATGACTTTTTCAAGGTCCATAATTTATAGGGACAGAATGTGATATTTGGGCTCCAGCTTGTTGACATGTTTTCGAAATCCTTCGTCCTCAACTACTGAAAACGGTCTTGTGTCTTTTGCAGTAAAAATCCCAATGCTTTGTGTTATCTTTTTCACCTGCTGACTTGATGCCAGAAGTGGTACAGCAAATGACTTCTCAAGGCCCAATCCCAATTCCCCCCTCCTGACCCTACCCCTAGTTCTGGAGTGCCCTGTACTGGGTAGTGGCCCTTCAGAACAGAGCTATCTTTATCTAGGGAATGGGATGCCACTCGTTACATCATCATTGTTATGTCTTCTGCCTGAAATGTTATTAGTTGCCTGGTTTGCTCAGGAAATAGCGATCACATTATAGTACTATACATTGTATTTTAAAGCCTGTTGCTTGCTACCATTATCAACTATTATAGAGACAAATCTGACCAAATTTGCAGGACAGAACAAGACAGATTGATCTATTGACAATAGCCAGGAATCATGTTTACACATCAATTATTTCAGTGTAGTCCTGCACATAGAAATTTCTTCCCTGGGTCATACAACATCAAGGAATCTTTATGAATTATTGCCTTTATTTAAACTCAAAAAATCAATTTTTCAGCTTCACAATATGTATCTTCATATTTTTGAATCATGAAATAATCATGCCACGGTCTTTCGTTACACCCCTAGTCTGTAGCCAATCTACTGGGAATCAGATTGATCATATCTATGGAATACCCAACTAGGATGGATGGATAGATAGATAGTTCGATAGATAGGGAGGGACAGATAGATGGATGAATGTGTTTGGGGTTATGGATAAACTGATACTTTCTGGAGGCCAAGCATTCTGGATCTTCATTGGCTGAATTCTGTCTTCACCATCTTGCCTCCTCTTCCAGCTCCTAGGTCAGGGGGGAGGAGCAGAAGCACTCTGGAGCAGGTGATGGATTTATTATCAGGAGGGTTCCTGCGGGGTGGAGCCGGCTTCCTCAGAGCCAGCGGAGACATGCTGAAAGGAACAAGCTCCGTCAGCAAGGAGATCCGGATCGGGGTCACACAGGTCAGCCATCACAGAAACCAGACTCTTCTTCTCCATTGATTGGTATGGTAACTGATTGTTAGTTGTCATAGAAACCAGGGTCTTTATCCACACTGGTTGATATAGTAACTGCAAGTTGGTTGATATTGAAACCAGGCTCTTCATCCAAACTGGTTGTTATAGTAACCATATGTTGGTTGTCATAGAAACCACACCACACTGGTTGACCCCACAGGTTGGTAGTCAGAGAAAGTAACATGATGATCCGGAAACCTTTTCTTCTCTCTGCCTGCCCCAAACTTCACCTGATGATTTTACCAGTTAACCAGCTAACTTGGTCAGCATAAAACCAGATGTGCACATGACGGCAGGCTGGTAGACTAGACTAAACTACCAGACACAAGGTTTACCAGCATTAAGCTGTCACCCACCCTCCACTCCTGCTCTTCTCGCCTCATCATTCTTCTTTTCCTCTCCATTTGAAATCGCTTCCTCTCATTACTCCTATTTACTCCTTGTGAAAGACCAAGCCAAGGAAAAAGGGAGACTCTGTGTAGCCAATTGATGCAAGTTCTTTTCTCCTTCCTTAGTGTCTAACCTCTCATACAACTCACTATACGCCTTTTCCTCTGCCTTCACCACGTCTCTCTTCACTTTACGCCACATCTCCTTGTACTCCTGTCTACTTTCTTCATCTCTCTGACTATCCCACTTCTTCTTTGCCAACCTCTTTCTATTTATACTTGGCTGTATGTCCTCATTCCACCACCTTCCCCATTACTGCTTGCAGCTTTGATATTCTCTTATTATTCTTCCTTTCGTTCCTCCATTTCTCTCCTTACTTTTCTTCTGCCTAACACTTCTCTCTCTGTCCTCTACAGGCATGTGTGGTCTTCATCTCCACCCTGGGAGGCTCCTGGCTGGAGGTGAACCTCCCCACCGTGCTGTCTCTCCTAATGGAGATGGTCTCCCATAGCAGGGCCACCCAGACTCCAGGAGACGCGGCCACATCGCGCCGTTGCGTTTCCTTCATCCTGAGGAGCAGCCTGGGCTCTCTGCTGGGGGAGAAGGCTCAGATCAACGCTGCCCGACAGCTGTGCCAGGTTGTGGGCATGCAGACCCAAGCCTTGGGTGAGGAGGGAGGCATGACATCAGGGGACATGCATGTGCACACACACACACACACACACACACACGCACGCACGCACGCACACACACACACACACACACACACACACACACACACACACACACACACACACACACACACACACACACACACACACACACACACACACACACATACTCACACACATATTTAAACAAATGGTTTGACCAATGACCGGGTTCATATGGTCATGAAAAACCTGGAAAAGTTGGTTGATTTGAAAGTACAATTTCCCATTTTTATTTTGTAAAAGTCAAGAAAATTTGTTTTTTTTTCCCCTCCTCAGATTCGGCGCTGGGTGACGGTAATGTGGAGACCAGAGCCTTGGCCACAGACGTGTCAGCCAGTCAGCATGTGCTGGTCTGCTGTCTGCTGGAACTGGGATGCCTCATCCAGGAGCTGGGTTCCATGGCAGCCTCTCTCATCTCTGATACTAGTACAGGTAACGCACACACACACACACACACACACACACACAGTCAGACAGCCACAAACACACATAGATGTGCAGGAGGTGGTTATAGTCACGAAAGCAAAATACTTCTGTTTTGAAATTTTTGAAATTCAGCCAGACAGATGGACAGAATGGATAGAGACAGAGTAAGATGTTGGACAGAATGGATAGAGACAGGGTAAGATGCTGGACAGAATGGATAGAGACAGGGTAAGATGCTGGACAGAATGGATAGAGACAGGGTAAGATGCTGGACAGAATGGATAGAGACAGGGTAAGATGCTGGAGAGAATGGATAGAGACAGGGTAAGATGCTGGACAGAATGGAGAGACACGGGGTAAGATGCTGGAGAGAATGGATAGAGACAGGGTAAGATGCTGGACAGAATGGAGAGACACGGTAACTGAACAGAATGGATAGAGACAGGATAAGATGCTGGATAGAGACGGGGTAAGATGCTGGAGAGAATGGATAGAGACAGGGTAAGATGCTGGACATAATGGAGAGACACGTTAACTGGACAGAATGGATAGAGACAGGCTAAGATGCTGGATAGAGACAGGGTAAGATGCTGGACAGAATGGATAGAGACAGGATAAGATGCTGGATAGAGACAGGGTAAGATGCTGGACAGAATGGATAGAGACAGGATAAGATGCTGGATAGAGACAGGGTAAGATGCTGGACAGAATGGATAGAGACAGGATAAGATGCTGGATAGAGACAGGGTAAGATGCTGGACAGAATGGATAGAGACAGGATAAGATGCTGGATAGAGACAGGGTAAGATGCTGGACAGAATGGAGAGACGGTAAGATGCTGTAATGCGTGCAGAATAATGACTCCATGTGGTCATTTTCCCAGGTCTTTGTGTTCAGGTCTGCTGATGTCACGTCTCAAATCTAACATAATCTGGTATGATGGTCATGTGATGAAGACATCAGTCTGTCTCCCTTCCTGTGGGACTGTATGTGTGTGTCTGTATCTGTCGCCGTCTCTGTGCACGTGTCTGTTTGTAAATGAGAGTGCCATATACTGTATTTGTGATTTTGTGTGTGTGTGTGTGTGTGTGTGTGTGTGTGTGTGTGTGTGTGTGTGTGTAGCTCTTGCAGACACGGTGATCTCAGTCCTCCTCCACCCCATGGCCCCTGCCCGGCTGGCTGCCGCGTGGTGCCTGCGCTGCATTGTGATGGCCATGCCTTCCCAGGGTTCTTTGCTGCTGAATCGTTGCGCTGAGCGCCTAGTGGCGCTGAAGTCTTCTCCTGAGGCTGTAGCTGGCTACAGCGGAGCTGTCGCCGCCCTAGTGGCTGGAATACAGCACTGCCCTTTGGGGATACCACACACCAAGGGAAAGGTATGAAGACTGTGTAATGACATCACTGACATATGACCAAGGTAGAAAAATCTCTCCCGGCCCAGGAGTCCCTGCAGACGGGTGACAAATGAAAGGAAAAAGATGAATGCTTGACCCCTGCAGTGAAGGGGTCCAGGGGCTCTGTCATGCCGTGGGAGCATTTTCCTGACATGCAAATCAATACAAAGTTATTCTGAGTGATCATGTTTATCTTTTTTTTTCTTCAATTTTTATTTATTTAACCTTTATTTAATCTGGAAGGTCTCACTGAGACAAAGAGTCTCATTTTCAACCTGACCAAGACAGCAGCAGCACACAGACATTTAGCTTAGGAACATGAATAAATAAACAAGGTAATGCAGTTAAAAATAATATTTAAGACAGGCGTCTGGGTAGCGTTACAGTCTATTCCGTTGCCTGCCATCATGGGGATCGCCGGTTCGAATCCCTGTGTTACCTCTGGCTTGGTCGGGCATCCCTACAGACATAATTGGCTGTGTCTGCAGGTGGGAAGCCAGATGTGGGTATGTGTCCTGGTCGCTTCACTAGCGCCTCCTCTGGTCGGTCGGGGCTCCTGTTCATTGGTGCACAGAAATTCCTTAAACTCTTTATTAACCAGTTTTCCCACTCTTATGATGAAACAGTATTCCGATGGGAACGGTCTCTTCCAGGATGACAACGCCCCCATCCACAGGGCACGATAGCTCACTGAATGGTTTGATGAGAATGACGTAAACCATATGTCACCGAAAGTTGAATCGGTTCATCTGGCCACCTTTACTGAGATTGAGAGAAACATTTCATCATCATCTAAGTGACCTCTTCGGTCTCAACTGACTGCAGGTATCCCACCCTCATCAACAAGACAGTTACTGCAGGTGTCCCCACCCTTATAAACAATACGGTGGTATAACGACTGAAAGCAACGATCGGTTTCATATGCAAATTGCTGTGACCAGTAACTAGAGTGACAATGGCCATGTGTACTAGTCACAGAGGATTGGGAAATAGCTGAAATCACAGCATTGTAAGACGGCGACAGATATACTCTTAGCCGCCACCACCCCCACCCCCCGGTTCAGGGATGGTTGTTCCCTCTTCCCATAGACGGCCTCGTTCAAACCAGCGTTCCTCCCTATCAAGGATGTGCACATCCTCATCCTTGAAAGAGTCAATACTGGCCTGTAGATGGTGTAGACTGTGGAGTCCTGGCCTGCCGTGTTAGCTCTCCTGAGCTGTACCGTCCTCTTGGCCAGCATCTGTTTAGTTTCCCCAGTGTACAAGTCACGGCAGTCCTCCCGGCACTTAACAGCGTACTCTCTGTTTTGCTCTGTTTGTGCTGGGGGACCCGATCCTTGGGGTGGACCAATTTCTGGCGCAGCGTGTTTTGGGGTTTGAAAGCAACTGGATATCTGCAGTCAGTTGAGACTGAAGAGGTCACTTAGAAGAGTGATGAAATGTTTCTCTCAATAAATGTTGTGTCCAGATGAACTGATTCACCTTTATGTGATTTCCTTACCTGGATTATTGAGCGTGCGTAAAGACACGTAAATCATATTCTGTGGCCTCCGGTCACCAGAGCTCAACTGAACACCAATGGGAGATTTTTGGAGCGACGTGTTAGACAGCAGTCACCACCACCCCCATCAAAACACCAAGGGAGGGAATATAATTTGGAAGAATGGTGTTCCATACCTCCAGTAGAGTTCAGAGACTTATAGAATCTATGGCAAGGAGCACTGAAGCTATTCTGGAGGCTCGTGGTGGCCCAACACCTTCCTAAGATACTTAGATATGTTGGTTTATCCTTTAATTTGTCACCTGTCTGTTGTGTGTGTGTGTTTGTGTGTGTGTGTGTGTGTGTGTAGATGGTGTTGGACCTGGCTGAAGATCTGCTGCGTTCAGCCTCTCAGAACAGTCGGATCTCGGTCCAGAGGACTCAGGCTGGTTGGCTGCTCATCTCTGCTCTCATCACTCTGGGTATGTTACATCACCGCTGAGGCTCCGCCCCTCATAGCAGGGACGTGTGTGACTTATGATGAGGAAGTTCATTAGTCTTTCACGACGCAGAGTAAAGGGATGTATCCACGCCATGCTGTTCAATGTCCTGATGAGCAGGTTACACACACACACAGCCTGTAATGAGGGATTCATGTTCTTTTCAAGTTCAGTTTGGTTTTGGAAATTAATGTTGATTTCGATTATGATTTTTTAAGATTGATTTTGACTATGACCAGTTATTGTATCAACCATTTGATTTAAAATGTCCAAATACCATCAGAATACCAAACGTTTTAGCCGATGTGTAATTTATAACAAACTTCATGACTGTGAACCAAACGTGTGTGTGTGTGTGTGTGTGTGCGTGTGTATGTCTGCAGGCTCGGCTGTGATAAAACACCACCTGTCCAGGCTGCTTCTCCTGTGGAGGTGTGTGTTTCCTCCATCCCTTAGGGAGCTGGAGATGGAGCTCCGCAGGGGGGACTACTTCACGTGGCAGGTTACATTGGAGGGCCGTGCCGGCGCGCTCTGCGGTCAGTATCACGCTGCATTATCAGCCCTGTGAGGAAGGATATGCAACCCATTTAGATGGTCATAAAGCAAACAAACAATCCTGTCACCCTTTGTGCTCTTCAGCAAGGCACTTAATCCCCCTTTCCAGCTCTAGTGGGGCTAGAGTCAGTGGTAGCAGAAGACTGGTTGTACTGGTCAGCTCCCAGTAACCAACAGTAGAAGACTGGTTGTACTGGTCAGCTCCCAGTGCCCAGCAGTAGAAGACTGGTTGTACTGGTCAGCTCCCAGTAACCAACAGTAGAAGACTGGTTGTACTGGTCAACTCCTAGTGACCAACAGCAGAGGACTTTGGTTGTACTGGTCAGATTCCAGTGCCCAGCAGTAGAAGGCTGTGGTTGTACTGATCAGATTCCAGGTGTGAATTTCAGAGCAGCAATCTGATTGGTGGAGGCCTTGTTTAGTTGGTGACTAACCCCAGCCCAACCTGCTTTATTGGTTACTACATAAACTCCTGTGTTCACCAGGGAGCTAGTTGGGGATCTTTCTGGTTTTCCCCTGGTTTTTATTCTTCTTTATGTCTGCTACTTTGGAGAGAACTTGCTCGACAGAACACGTGTAGGTATCTATTGTGTAAAAGACATAAGAGACTTGAGGACATTCTTCACTGGGAACGATGACAACTTCAGTTCTTTACCTGCTGCTCAGACATCACCTTAACCATCATACTTCAGATAATACCTTTCATGGAATGATTGTTTTAACCAAACCATGAAATTTCCTAACTGTGTTTTGTGTACCTGCATGTGGTGTGTGTGTGTGTGTGTGTGTGTGTGTGTGTGTGTGTGTGTGCAGCCATCAGGAGCCTCCTGCTGCACTGCAGGGACCTCCTCACAGATGACATCATCAGCAGGCTGCTGACACCATTGTCCTGTGCTGTGACGCTGCTCAACAAGTCAGTCTCTGATAGGCTCATCTTGGCTTTTACAAACACATTTTTATATTCTTCTATTCCTCCTTTTCTTCGGAGGTAGTAGTGGATGGACTAGAGAGAGAGAAAAAAAAACAATATTTCATGGTTGTATTTTATTCCAGTAAGACTTTCCAGAATGTCACTAAACCTTTCTCACTGTGTGTGTGTGTGTGTGTGTGTGTGTGTGTGTGTGTGTGTGTGTGTGTGTGTGTGTGTGTGTGTGTGTGTGTCTGCCCAGGCTGCCCTCTCTGATCAGGTCTTATGGGAACCCTCTTCGAAGCTCCTCTGTGGTCTTCAGACTGAGGCTTTACCAGGTCCTGATCCAGTTATCCCCACACACATACCAAGGTAACACAACATATGAGAAAACATATACATACTGTTTATGTTCCGGTCTTTAATTTGGTCTGCAGACCAGAAAGATGAGGCTTTACTGGATCCCAGCACTGGAGCCTTATTGACATGAAGCAGTGGAGAGCATTTGTGCCATCCCATCTCTACACTGGCTCATTTCACTGATTTGTCCTCCTCTGGTTGAAGGAGTGCTCATGAGGAAAATCAGTGGGTGTGGAGTTGGGTTGAAATGGAAAAAAAAACATTAAAGATCTCTGTGGCAGATGATGGTATACCACTGATGTAAGGGCCTGGGGTGATGAGGAGTTGAATGACTGACAGCTCATAGCAGCAGAGAGCAGGCTTCATCTTCACACACCATAGTCTTCTTCTGGTTGAAACGAAAGCTTTGAATATTATTTTACTCTTTTCATCAACTCTCGTTCTCACACTGTCTTGTCTCTCGCCATCTCTCTCTCTTTCTCTTTCTCAGAGAGCTTTGGCGTTGTGATGAAACAGTTGGTTTGTGATCTGTGTGATCAGGACAATCTGAACCAGCAGTGTTCTGAGCAGACGCTGCTCCCTGCTCTCTGTCATCAAGATGACCTGCCGCTGGTTGGCCCCGCCCTCTGTGACATAAACTGCGGATACATCGAGGAACAGGTGAGAGTGCTGGCCTCACCATGACCTGCTTCTCTGCCACCACCCCTCTGCACACACTAAGTGTTCATATGAGCTCACAGGAGACTGTTGATTTGGAAGCCATGGCCATAGGTCCAAGGGTCCTTCTTTGAGTTCGGCTTGTTTTAAAAATTTTAAAGGTTTACAGAATGACCGTCAGCCAATCAAATGCCCCATAGATACAGTTTGTGGATGTTGGCGTATCTGTTCATGTGTATATGTGCATGTATGTTATGTGTGTGTTCCAGCTCCATGGCAGCAGTGTAGGAGGCAGTAGCCTTGACAATGATCCCTTCACCCTCTGTGAGAGGGGTCACGATGCCCCAGCCCCCCTCCCTCCTCCAGTGGCTCTGACCGCTGCTGCTGTCCAGCTGTTTGGAGCCCTTCTGCCCCACGTCATCTCTGCTCAGAGGTAACAGCCCCACAACCACCAGGCCTGGCCCCTTTCCGCAGCTGTGGGTCTGGTACAGGCTAGGTGTACTTTTATGGCTATTACCAGGTCATAGAAGTATACTTGACTGTTTTCCACAATATGTCCAAAGTACTTCATGTACTGGAACAGCACAAGGGCACTAGAGCTTGTCAAAGCATTTTTGAGACACCTGTAGGAAGGTAATGTCATTCTGTGAGGTCAGAGGAGGAAGTGATGTCATTCTGCCAAGTCAGAAGGAATTTTAGTGAAAGGATGCATTAAGTGTTTATCTAGGGCTCAAACATAACTTTAAATGGAACACCATACACCTTTAACAAGTCTCTCTCTCTCCCCTCTCTCGCTCTCACTCTCTCTCTCTCCCTCTCTCTCTGTGTCAGGGTCAGGATCTTGGAGCAGTTTGTGGAGACGGTGAACCAATTAAAGGGCCAACGCCAGCTAACTGTCCAGACTCAAGTCTGTGCTGCCCTCTGCAGCCTGCTCAAGGTACTGCACCTCTGGGGTCTGACGTCCTTCCTCAAGGAAATAGAAACTGGCTGATCACAGAAAATTGAATCAGTTCATCTGGACGCAGCGTTTATTGAGAGAGAAACATTTCTTCACTCACCTAAGTCTCAACTGATTGCAGTTATCCCCACCCTTATAAACAAGACGGTGGTATAACGACTGAAAACAATGATTGGTTTCATATGCAAATTGCTGTGACCATTGACTAGAGTTTCAATGGCCATGTGTACTATTCACAGAGGACTTAGGAATAGTTGCAATCACAGCATTGTAAGATGGCGACAGATGTACTCTTAGGCCCCGCCCCCCTCGGTTCAGGGATGGTTGTTCCCTCTTCACATAGATGGCCTCTTTGACTCCCCGTTCAAACCAGCGTTCCTCCCTACCAAGGATGTGCACATCCTCATCCTTGAAAGAGTGGCCACTGGCCTGTAGATGGTGTAGACTGTGGAGTCCTAGCCTTATGTGTTAGCCTGTCTTGTGCCATCTTCTTGGCCGGCGTCTGTTTGGTTTCCCTGATGTACAAGTCACGGCAATCCTCCTGGCACTTAACAGCATACATTATATTGCTTTGTTTGTGCTGGGGGACCCAATCTTTTGGGTGGACCAATTTCTGGCGCAGCGTGTTTTGGGGTTTGAAAGCAACTGAGCAACTGGATATCTGCAGTCAGTTGAGACTGAAGAGGTCACTTAGAAGAGTGATGAAATGTTTCTCTCAATAAATGTTGTGACCAGATGAAATGGTGTGTGCGTGTGTCTGAGCAAGGAGAGGAGCGACTACGAGGCGGGGACGAGATGTGTGGAGCAGGCCACTGCTGTTGTGCCGCTGACGCATGCACAGTTTTGTGTTTCGAAGACATTTTGGTCAACCAGAAGACAAAAATTGGGGTTTTGGGGCTGTCCGGGTAGTGAAGCGGTCTATTCCGTTGCCTACCAGCATGATGACCGCCGGTTTGAATCCCTGTGTTACCTCCAGCTTGGTCGGGTGTCCCTACAGACACAGTTGGCTGTGTCTGCGGGTGGGAAGCCGGGTGTGGGTATATGTCCTGGTCGCTGCACTACTGCCTCCTCTGGTCGGTCGGAGCGCCTGTTTGGGGGGGGGGAGAACTGGGGGGGAATAGCGTGATCCTCCCACGCGCTACGTCCCCCTGGGGAAACTCCTCACTGTCAGGTGAAAAGAAGCGGCTGGCAATTCCACATGTATCGGAGGTGGCATGTGGTAGTCTGCGACCCTCCCTGGATTAGCAGAGGGGGTGGAGGAGTGACTGGGATGGCTCGAAAGAGTAGGGTAATTGGCCAGATACAGTTGGGGAGAAAAAAGGGGGAAACACCCCCCCTCAAAATTATTTTTTTAATTTTTTCTTTTCGAGTTTTGGGAAAAAACTAACACTGAAAAAAATGCAAAACGTGTGCCTGGGATAGGACTTTTAAAAGTTTTTGCAGGAGCCCCAAGAGTTGTGACCTACTCCATTGGTTGCTACGTCAGAAGTCCAGACAGGGCCAATTTTGTCTGTAGGGATGTATGACCAAGCCAGAGGTAACATGGGGATTCGAACCGGTGATCAGGGCTTGTTTAATGTGGGATTTCTCCCCTTCCCCGGCCATTGTGTCGGTGGGGACGTTGTCAGCTCGGTGGTGCAGCGTCCTGATGACTCCTAGTTTGTGCTCCAGTGGAGGATGAAAGTCAAACCTTCAAGTACTGATCAGTATGTGTTGGTTTATGGTAAATATCAACAATCAACTGTCCCCATCACCAATTGAAATTTCACAGTGTAAGAAGGCTAACCTGTCATGTTCCACATCCTCCCTGGTGAACTTGATGTGGTGTCCACAGAGTTAATGTGGTCGGTGAAATGTGCTACGTCCTGAGATGTAATTTTAGTTTGTATCCCTGGATATGACATCAGAGCCTCTTTTCCACTTCCTCCATGTACAAGTTGGCCACTACAGGTGAAACTGGGGAACCCGTAGCACACCCATGCCTCTGCCTATAGTACTGCCCCCTGTATGTGAAGTATGTGGACTGAAGACACAGCTTCGGGAGCAGACACATTGGTCAGTGTTAAGGGTGGTCCTATTGCTAAGGGTAGGGTCGTCCTGTAATTTCATACGGACTACCTCCACTGCTTCATCAATAGGAATGCATGTGAAGAGGGACATAACATCATAAAAGACCATTGTTTCATCCGCCTCCATAATGATGTCCCTCACCTTCTCCACAAAATCCATAGTGTTCTGAATGTGATGTTCATTACTGCCTACCAACGGGTTAAGATACAATAAATAATAATAAATAAACAATAATGGATGCAAGAAACTCAGCGATGTTATAGGTCACTGAGTTCATCATACTAACCAAAGGCCGTAGTGGCACATCCTGTTTATGTGTCTTAAGTAAACCATACAGACTAGGTGTAGCTCCCCCTGGGTATAATCTATGGTACAAAATTCTGTCCATAGCATTGTCCTGTTCTAACAGCTTCAGACAATCTATCACCTTTTTCTTGTAACCACTGCCTGGATCTGGTTTCAGGAGCTCATAAGTATTTATGTCACTAAGTAAGGTCATAACGTTCTCATGGTAGTCTGTCTGGTTTAATACAACAGTGCATCTGCCTTTGTCTGCTGGCAGGATGATGCTGTTACTGTCCTTACTGAGAGTCGCGAGAGCTTTCCTCTCGTCTCTGCTGATGTTGGATGGTGGCACCGTCACATTGCTGAGGTGGGCTGAAACTTCCGTCAGCAGTTGCTCCGCTTCCGGGAGGTCCACCGTGTTGTTTTTCCGGATCGCTGATTCCGTGGCTGTGATTGGTTCCACTAGCGGGATATGCCTCGGCGTGACAGCAAAATTCAGCCCCTTAGCAAGGATGTCAGTTCCCGCCTGGGTGGGTTTGTTTCAGACGGATTCTTCACCCACTTGCCCACATCACCAGCGTGTGTCTGGCATCCATCTCTCTGTCTGCCGTGAAGGGCGCCGTCCGTTGTCTGCTGATGTCTCTGATGTGCAGCAAGTAGGTCGAACTTCTTTTGCTGCCCGGTTTACGACTTCACGTCGTGCTAGACGAGCTTTCTCCGTGAACTCAATCATGCGTTGGAAAGTGGCTTCATCTAGACGTGAGGCGAGTCTCTGTTGGATCTGCTCCTCTTTGGCTTTCAAAGCGTCGATCGTAAAATTAGTTTGTCTCACCCGTTCGTTCTACAGCTGGGTGTGTGCCTTCCGGGAGGATCTGATCAGCTCGGTGACCCTTGACCCAAGATTTCATTTGCAGACTCTTAGGTGTAATCCTGCTCTGTCTGCACCTGAGGCTGGATCTCAGGTGGTTCCTGTAGTCTTCCAACGTGCACGCCGTTCGCTCGTACTCCCGTACAAGTTTAAGGCAACCCCCACCAAAATGAGCCAAACTGTCTTTATGCATGCTCAGTAAGAGGTCACTTAGATGATGATGAAACGTTTCTCTCAATAAACGTTGTGTCCAGATGAACTGATTCAGCTGTCTGTGATTTTCTTACCTGGATTATTAAAAGGGCTTTAAAGTTTGGTTTCTGGCCACATGTCTTTGAAGGAGACCGCTCCTCTCTTCTGACTGGCTGCTGAGAGAACAAATTAATTCATACCTGAAGACAAGTTACCGTCTCATCTCTGTGTCGGCTCTGCGTAGAATTGTGTTTTGTGGGGCGTCCGGGTAACGTGGCGGTCTATTCTGTTGCCTAGCAACACAGGGATCACTGGTTCGAATCCCCATGTTACCTCCAGCTTGGTCAGGCGTCCCTACAGACACAATTGGCCGTGTCTGCAGATGGGAAGCCAGATGTGGGTTATGTGGTCCTGGTCACTGCAGTAGCACATCCTTTGGTTGGTTGGGGCACCTGTTCGGGTGGGAGGGGGGAACTGGGGGGAACGGCGTGATCCTCCCATCCGCCACGTCCCCCTGGCGACTCCACATGTGTCAGAGGAAGCATGTGGTAGTCTGCAGCCCTCCCCGGATTGGCAGAGGGAGTAGAGCAGCAACCGGGACGGCTCAGAGTGGGGTAATTGGTCTGATACAATTGTGGAGAAAAAGGGCGGGGGGGGGGGGAATCCAAAAAAAAAGGTTTTGATATTCTCTCAGAAGCACACACACACACACACACACACAACATAACCAGTACATGTAGATATTAAAGTTTCCAAAGCCAATTTCATCAAAATGAAGCAGAATATTAGAAGCTTTTATTATTATATTAGAAGATTATATTATATTAGAATATTAGAAGTCTTCAAATCTGTTAATTCTCTCAACCGTTTTCTCTCCTCCTCCCCTGTTGAAGCTGCTAGGCAGTACCCGGGGCAGTCTGGGGCCTGAGGAGGTGCGTGCTCCAGCGCTGGTGCTGCTGTCGGGGGCGGTGGAGAGCAACAGTCCCCTGCTCCGCTGCATGGCTGCTGAGGGCATCGCCCGCCTGGTCCAGGCAGTCAACAACCCTGGATTCACCGTCTCGGTCTCCCTGCACTGCTTTGATAAGTAAGAGGAACACACACACACACACACACACACACACACACACACACACACACATACACATATATATAGATAGAGAGAGAGAGAGAGAGAGAGAGAGAGAGAGAGCTATATCAGAATCATCTTTATTTGGCCAATAATGTTTGCACTTACATGGAATTTGACTCCAGTTTAGTGACTCTCCATGTACTTACATAGAATAACAGCAACAAACTTCAGGGATCTATACAAGGAATGACTATACAGGCGAAACAGGGAGGCAATAGTGCAGAGTGCAAAGATGCTGGAATACATATGTTGGCAGGATACTGACAGACAGACTGACAGAATATGCACGTATATGTATGATATACACTGCTTATATTTATTATGATAATGTAAAGTCTTCATTATAGTGACATCCTGCGGAAAGAAACAGGTCTTGTGTCTGGTTGTTTTGGGGTACAGTGCTCTGTAGGAGTTGGAACAGGTTGTGACCAGGGTGTGATGGGTCTGCAGTGATGTTGCCTGGCCGTTTCCTGACTCTGGAGATGTATAAGCCCTGAATGGCAGGCAGATTGGCACCAAGGATTTTCTCTGCCATCCTGACTGTCCGTTGTAGTCTGTCCCTTTCCTGTTTGATGGCCAATCCAAACCAGACAGTGATGGATGTGCAGAGAACAGACTGAGTTATTGCAGAGTAGAACTGAATCAACAATTCCTGGGGCAGGTAGAACTTCCTGAGCTGACGAAGAAAGTACATCCTCTGCTGGGTGTATTTTATGATTGTGTCTCTGTTGGATGCCAAAAACCTGAAGGTTTCCACAGCAAACAGTGCTGGCGAGTATGGTGAGGGGGGACAGTGTTGGAGGGCTCCTGCTGAAGTCCGCAGTCATTGCCACAGTCCCCCTCCCCTTTTCTCCCAGTTGTACTTGGCCAATTACACCACTCTTCCATGTCATTTTGGGTTTAATGAACTAAATACAGAAACGGCTGAAAAATTAATTAAGTTAACATGTAATGACAAACAACCAGGAATTGATAATATAGATGATAAACTGATTCAAATAGCTGTTAATTACATTGCACACCCTATCTGTCACATAATCAATACCAGCCTGAAACAGTGGATTTTTCCACAAGCTTGGAAGGAAGCAAAAGTCTTACCATTGCCCAAAGATAAGAAAACATCATTTAGTGGCCATAACAGCCGCCCCATAAGCTTGCTATCAGCTATAAGTAAGATCTTTGAGAAGGCAATTTTTGATCAAATACAAGAATACTTCTCAGCAAATAATCTGATAACAGATTTCCAGCATGCCTATAGAAAGGGACATTCTACATGTACAGCTCTAGCCCAAATGACAGATGACTGGTACAAAGATTTGGACAGCAAAATGTTCTGTGGTGCAGTCCTATTAGATTTTACAGCAGCATTTGATGTAATTGACCACAAGCTCCTTCTTGAAAAGCTGAAGTCTTATGGTTTTAGACCATCTGCAATGGCCTGGATGGAAAGTTATTTGACGCATAGATCACAGAGAGTCTTCTTTAATGGAGATTACTCAGATAGTGTATCTATAGAGTGTGGAATTCCTCAAGGAAGCTGCCTAGGCCCACTTATGTACTCCATTTTTACAAATGATTTACCCCTCGTACTAAAAGATGCTAAATTAACGATGTATGCAGATGACACTACAGTGTATGCATCAGCAACAACACCTGCTGAGTTAAATGTCATCTGGAATAGGGAGCTAGATATAATCTGGAAATGGGTCTTTGAAAACAAAGTGATACTTAATGCAACTAAAACGAAAAGCATTATATTTGGTTCAAATCATTCTCTTAGGAAAGAGCCAGAGCTAAAACTCTTTATAAATAAAACACCAATCCAACAAGTAAAGGAAACTAAGCTCCTGGGCATCATTCTTGATAATAAGCTGTCCTGGTCAAAACACATTGACACTGTTGTAAACAGAATGGGTAAGGCATTGGCAGTGGTAAGGCGATGCAGAAAATACCTTATACCAGAATTGACTAAAATGGTAATAAACACTATTGTTCTCTCACAGCTTGACTATTGCCAAATAATATGGGCGAATGCCATAAAAAAAGATTTAAGCAAACTCCAGTTGCTACAGAATAAGGCGGCACGCCTTGCTGTCCAACGTCCATACAATACGAACATCAACAGCATGCACTTCTGTCTACAGTGGTTAAAAGTTGAGGACAGGATGAATGCTGCACTTCTATCTTCAATATGGAAGGTTTTACAATAAAAAACTCCATTATGTCAGTACAATCAGTTAAAACACAATTCAGAATCCTTTACATATGCCACTAGACAGGCAACAGAAGGCCGGTTTTCACTTCCTAAGCCAAACACTAATTTTCTGAAGCGTACGGTAGAATACAGACCAATGAAAGCATGGAATTCCTTACACTGCCAATGACTAAACTGACACAGAGATCAATATTTAAACAGCAAATGAAGAAGCACCTTGGAAAGTTATATTTGTAGGATGCAAAATACATGGTCATACGTACACATATTACACACACACACACACACACACACAAAAAGCTCAATAAAACATTCCAGTTCAATGAAAAATGGTAAAAAAGTTTGACCAGTGGCTAGGTGGAGTCTTAAAAGTTCTTCCCTGCTGAATGTGATCAGACAGTGAGCGCTGGAAACTGAAACAAAAATGGAAAAAGTACCACAGAGCGCAGAACCGAGGCTGCCATTTGTGGCGCCATTTTGAGAGAATCACTTGAGAGAATACATGCACTTAAAATCACATTTCCGTTCAGTTCATTGTGAAAATTATAATGTCAAGAATCATTAAAACTAAATGCTCTGTTAGCACTTCATGAAAAATGGTAAAGTGATTAATTTAGGGATTATATTATAGCAAGTAATATAACACAGTCTTAATGTATGCTTAGAGTACATTTCTTTGTTCATTCATTCATTCATTCATTCATCTTCAGCCGCTTCTCCGGGTTCGGGTCGCGGTGGCAGCAAGCTAAGTAGGGCACTCCAGACATCCCTCTCTCCAGCAACGCTCTCCAGCTCCTCCTGGGGGATCCCAAGGCGTTCCCAGGCCAGATTAGACATGTAGTCCCTCCAGTGAGTTCTGGGTCTACCCCGGGGTCTCCTCCCAGTTGGACGTGCCCGGAAAACCTCCAAAGGAAGGCGCCCAGGAGGCATCCTGATCAGACGCCCGAAGCACCTCAACTGGCTCCTTTCGACGCGAAGGAGCAGCGGCTCCCTCCAGATGTCTGAGCTCCTCACCCTATCTCTAAGGCTGAGCCCAGACACCCAATGGAGGAAACTCATTTCAGCCGCTTGTATCGGCGATCTCACCCTTTCGGTCACTACCCAAAGCTCATTTCCTTGTCTGATATAAAAAGTAAAATTAGCCACTCATATTGGGAAGTAAAGGTCAAGATCAAGCATCTGTCTGACCAGAATTCTGCTGTTTCCTTCAGTCTGCTCTGTCTGAGTTAAACTCCACATTAGTCAAACTCCTCGCCTCTGTTTTCTATTTAAAGGTCTACGACAGTCTTTGATCTACAATAATAACATCAGGTATGAGAAGGTTTTCATCCTAAAATATCCCAGTACAGCCTGAATGAATCAGGAACCAGTGTGATGGAGGAGGAAAATCACTTCAGCAAAGCCAGTAGAAGAAAGAGGACAGGATCCATAAATACCAGCACACAGCTTGATTACATAATGAGGAAATGATCATACAGTCCAGTGAAAAATGGCCAATGATCCAAAAATCAAGGTAAAACTTGTCAATCCTGCCAGTACAGTGCAGCTGAGACGTAGCAGAGTACTGGTTTCGACACTGTCAGCATTTTGCCATTGAGCAAGGTACAAAACCCCCAAGAGTCCGATACTGTAGCTCACCTGACCTCTGACCTGCCCGAGGAAAGGGGAAGGCTCAAGTCAAATGACCCTAGAGAGAAAAAGATGATGATGGAGACGATACTGATGCTGATGACGGTTATTGTTATTTTTCGTGAACGTTTCCCTCTGTGGTGGCTCCCAGGCTGAAGACAGCGAGGGATGCCGTGACACGGAGCGGCCATGCCTTGGCTCTGGGGGCGCTGTATCGCTATGTCGGCGGGATCAGTTCCGCTCAGCACCTGTCCACCTGCCTGGGGGTCCTCTTCACCCTGGCCCAGGACAGCACCTCACCTGAGGTCCAGGTACATACACACACAAACACATTCATTTACAATCAAATGGTAAGACCTAATTGCACGCTGTCACACACTGTCACACTTAATCACATGTATGCATACTCAGGCAAACACACACGCTTACACTTACACACACACACGTAAATACACATAAATGAGGGAAATGGGCAGATGCTTGTGTGTTTGTTTGTATTTGATTTTGCATTTATCTTTGTAATTGCTAAAAAAAATTTTGAAAGTTAATCCTCTGATTGTTTGTGATATTTTAATCCATGCTTTTTTAAACTTCATCAAATGGTTTTAATTCACATCACTGCTTTCTGTGTGTTCCAGACGTGGTCTGTGCATG